>NW_014554681.1:726140-867764 GCF_001313825.1 Dinoponera quadriceps | reverse complement strand
CCCCCCCCCCCCCGGCTTTTATTTTTTGTTCTCCTTTCCTCTACGTTCGCACACAGCTGCCCCTGCGGCTTACATCGAACTTGCACCGTATCTGGGACTCTTATCCATTTGTCTCGCCTCCTTCTTGAAATCCGGCGACTCGGCGATCCTGCGGAAGGACGAGCCCCGTCCTTGACGTGGATTCTCGGCGATCGTACGCGAAGGACGCGCGAGAGGCCGACGTTGAGACCGAGAGATGCACAAACGATCTTTCCCTTGACTCTCGCGGGCGAACGTTCGAATTATCGCGTGAGACACGTGAGAGAGAGAGAGAGAGAGAGAGAGAGAGAAAGAGCGTCGCGGCCGATTTTCTCGCGAATCGCTTCGTCGTGGGCGGAAAGCAAATTCCGGAGGTTTCGTCGGTCCTCAACGCGAGTTTCGTCCTTTGTTTAATTAATTGCAATTTTCGCTCTGTCGTTGCGCAACGTCCAAGCGACTCGGCTATTTTCATCGGCTGTTTCGGGACTCGCAAATAGCGGGGAATTGCAAATGGATGGATATCAAGGGCGCGACGGGGAAGGACGTTTCATTCTCGGATCCTTGAAGACGTATGCGTGGGTCCTCCGCGAGCAGAAAGACTGAAGGTGACGAGGCGATGATTGCGCGCGACGAGGAGTTGAATGTACAATTTTTCACGCGAATCTCGAAGAAGGGGGGAAAGCGAGAGAGAGAGAGAGAGACGTTGGAAAGAGGAGGAATCGAATATGCTTTCCGCGATCGACGATCGGTTCGCTCATCCGAGCATTCCGAGCGTTCCGAGAGAACGAGAAGTCGAAAGGTGGAAAAATGCGCAGTCTTCCTTCCCGCGAACGTGATGAGAGTTTGATTAGCGACGTGCCGTTGTCATTCGCGGCGCGCCGCCGTGTCGCATCCTTCTTAACTTGCCGCTCTACTTTGTATATACTGCAGACCTGTGTATATTTATTTAGCTAGCCCCGCGTTATTTATGCAATTCCTTTCGTTGCGTAAGTATCGAGCCTCCCGGACCTTTTAAACGACTACGTACTCACGAGCGACTTGAAAAATGCCCGATGCTTTTTCTGCCGACTGCATCATTGAATTACGCTTTTTATCAACTTTTTCCGTAATGGGCTTCATGCGGTATGTAAATGAAAAGTATGATGAATCATCCTTCAAAAGGACACACATCTTCATCAAGTCAATAAAGTAATCAGCAAGAAAAATTCAAACATTTTTCCGAGCGGCTCGAATGTATGCAGCTTTTAATCGGCGGGGGAGGCAATCGTTTCTCGGTTTTGCGGCTCGAGGGCGTCGCTGGAAACTGGAGAAACTTTTTGTTTTCTTTCCTCTTTATTTGATTATTTTCTTCTTAAGCGTCGGGAGGACACATGTATTTATATTCTGTATTTATGTAGACACGCGCGCGAATATTTCGAGGGGCCGAAGATTCAGCGCGCGCGATCCTTTCGAACGTACGGAGCGCGAAGAGAGAAAGAGACAGAGAGCGAGCGAGCGAGCGTGCAAGAGAGAGAGATAGAGATAGAGATAGGAAGTCGCTGCACCGTCGCGTTTTATTTAACGGATCACGTGAACGCTGGTTAAAGGGTTATCCGATTGCACATACACACAGCGCGCGCGAGACTCGCAACCACCGTGAGATTGCGTTCCGCGGAGCGTCATCGCGTTTCGTTGCGCACGCGCGTGACGGGAAGTCTCTTCTAAAATCCGGTTTATCAGGCCGAGCGGTGCCGGCGGAGCGATCTCGCCGGGTATCGTTCGACGGCCGGACACACACGTCAGCTGCCTCGGTGCGTATAATACATAAGCGTTTTATACTGTTTTTATATACGAACATGTACGTGTAAAATAATGCACGGAGAGCGGCGCGCCGTTCCGGCACGCGCGGCTCCCTCAGTGCGACACGATGCACCCGCACGAGATTGGTGTCTCGGTAGACGTTGCTTGAGTCGTCGTCATCGTTGCAACTCGTTTCCCGGCGGAAGCAACTTCCCGGAGATCGTTGATTTGTTCTCCTCGGTTCTTTTTACGTATGCGGAGAGACAGAGAGAGAGACGGTGCTCATCGAGCTCTCCCGAGAATGTTCGAAGTTTCTAAGTCGCTAATAAGATCCCGCGGATTCCCTCCCGAGTATTCGGGTCGGTCCGTTCTAATTCGTCGATTCGAAACGTCGGTTTCTTGTTTATTTATTTACCGGTCTACTTTTGGATCCGCCTTAGAACGTGACGGAGGAGCCTCGTTTTTTTTTCAAGCTGCACGGAGAAAAATATTTTGCTAAGAAGTTTGGCGCTGCAGGGACAGCGGACAAATTTGTTTGTACGGTAAAAAGATTTGTTCCGACAGCGAGAGGATTTGTTAAGAATATTAATTGCTGTTTTCGCTGGACATACAGACGGCAAGATAATTTGGTTATGCCAATTAAATTTGATCGTTGTCCTAACAACAGTTTTGCCGCATCAACATTATTTTTCCCGTGCAAATCCTTCTCGCTGTCCCCGTAGTAACAATTTGCTGCGCCAGCGAATTTATTTTCATCCGTGTGCGAGTAATGAATAATAATAATAATATTGTTATCGCTATTATCATCGAACCGTTGTTCTATTCGGTACTCTTTTTATCTGCTTTATAAAATATGTAACGAAGGTTTGATTTTTAAATTTCTACAAATATCGGATACCCGTTCTCTGTTAAGTTTCTTTTTCTTTTCTTTTGATCCGCCTCATTAATGTGAATGTTACGTTTTCACAGTCATGAATTTTGCGCCGTTGTTTCTCGTGCAAATCGTGCGCATCTATAAAAATTCAACGCTTGTTTCGCGGTTTTGCATACACACCGTACGCTCTGTTGTGCGTTATAAAACATAAATTGAAACATCTCTTGGTTTAAACTGTAACTTCGAAACGCCCGCGTCTAAATTCCCGACCTAGAAGCTTCATTCCGAAGATCTAAATTTAAGATACCCCCCAGTTAGAATTGTAAATTCCCTTTCACACGCAGACGCGAATTTTCGTGGATCTCAACGGTCGGTCTTCCAATTGGAGGAACGACCCGCTCGAGCGTGATTGTATCGAACGTTAAAGTGCAATATGATGCGACCGGCATAAACAATAAGTTGAGTATCGTCGATTGCGCGGTTTAAATTAATCGGTTGGAGATACCCACGACTGTCGGTCCCGCTCCGGGAAATTGAATCGGGCGCACTGCACAAAATCCAGAGGATTATGTTCGCGTAGGCGACACCAAGACGGTAACGATAAGAGTAAAGCGCGTAGAGAGTAAGTGTTATCTGTAATTATAATCGTAACAGTGGCTGTAATTGTAACTTAGAGACGATTGATTGCCGCGGCGGGGAACGAAAAGTGGGGGGAGGGGAGAGGTGGCGAACTTAATT
This sequence comes from Dinoponera quadriceps, assembly GCF_001313825.1. NCBI lineage: Eukaryota > Metazoa > Arthropoda > Insecta > Hymenoptera > Formicidae > Dinoponera > Dinoponera quadriceps. The sequence goes on along the minus strand of NW_014554681.1, from coordinate 864,355 downwards.
TTTAACGTTGATAGCGATTATTCTCTTTACTGTCAGTATTACGACACACTAGTGTACTCGTCTCGCCGGGATGCCAGCAAGGATCATTTGCTAGGATAATCGCGAGCCGAGTAAGCAGAGTATAGATGTAGAAATATGTCGCGAACGGCGCGTCTCCGACAGGCATCCGAATCTCATCCCGGGAACTATGGAAATATCGCGGAGAAGAAGCGCTGGATACGTCGAAAATATAAAAATTAATTGAATCCTTCACTTAAATATTGAGGTATTCCAGCGATTTGTGCATATCGATGGTATTACTCGCGATAAAATAGAATCTACGATTATTTTCGGAAACAAAGGGCGTTTTCCCAATTTTGTTATATTTAAAAGGATAAATATATTAAGAAAATATATTTTGTTATATTTAAAAAGTTATATACATCTATTAAGAAAATATATTTTTTGATGTAAAATTATTTTTAACTTTTATCAAATGTATACATTTTACTTATATTAAACATTTTTTATTACATTCTACTTAAATGTGTTCCATTTTTAAATATTGTATTTTTTCTCGCTTATCTGATAAAAAAAGTTATAAAATTCAATAAATTCAATAAGTATAGCGAGACTTCTACACGTACACGTGTCTATCGGATACAATGAATATAAAAATCGACGATGCGATTCAAGCATTAAAAAAAACGACGGCGATTAGGGCTGTTCGATTTTCCATCGATTTTTTTAGAAAATCGTTTTTCCCCTACTTTCGATCCTGTTTCAACTAACACAAATGAATCTTAATTATTTCTCGCGTTTTGTCAGGTAACCATCATAATAATCTTTCTTATCTATTTTTAAAATGAACTAATAATATAAAGACTTGCCTCAACCGGGAATGGAACTCGAAAGACGCCTCATAAACTTCGCAGGCTTAACAGATAAACGGGTCCCTCTCGGAGAAGAGCCGTTCGTTCGTTTTACTTTTGTAACCTTTTCTTATCGGTCCTATATCGTTGTTGTTCTTCGCTATTGATAAGACGATTTTTCACGGGCGCGTCGTTTGACAGGTGATTTATCGATTCGATTGATTGATCTTTCTATTGACAATAAAGCCCAGAACTGTAGACACAAGCGCAGTTCGTTGCGTTCTTTTTTTTTTATTACTATAGTTACTATAGCTTCTTCATCGAGAACGGCAAGATAAATTGGGATCGTGTATTATTATTATTATTATTATTATTATTATTATTATTATTATTATTATTGTACGACGTGTAATTTTAGATAAATGTTTATCCATATTCTACCGTGTGTGTGCGCGCGCACGTTTGATTGATTGATTGACTGGTCGGTCGATCGATTGTTCGATCGACAGTTTGAGTAAATAAGGTAAAAAAAAATAAATAAAAATAAAAAAACGAAGATGGAAGGGAGTACCCGTTCTTACGCGTACCAATGGACGCGCCTAATCGTTCATAGCGAAGCGAGAGTGTCGTGACGTAAGGATAATTCTTTGTATATGTTGTATATCCGGGTTCTGCCTAGTAGAGTGGGTAAGGTGACCAAGACAATAGTTGTAAGCGATTTTTAAGGGACTTCGATCGGTAATTCATCAATAATATACCGTACCCGCCGCCGTCCTTCCGCATTCATTTGATCCCCCTCCCATGTGCCAGTACCTATCTCGTCGGTTCGATTTCGATAATTGATGTCCAATTGCCGAAATTAATTAATTAATTACTCGGTCGATAATTAATTAATTTTGAAGCGATTTAATTTATTGAATCCGCCCTTCCCCGTGCTCCTTCATTTGGCCGACAATCGGTATATTTCTTTAACGTAGGAGAGTGTAATTTGATATCGTGTATTTTGGTAAATAGAGCGGAACAAAAATTTAATCGTGTGCACCTACGATGCAGAGAGAAAGAGAGGAAAGGAAAAGAGGAGGAGGAGGAGGAAGGAGCTTGCGTGTGTTACGACGCGCCCGATTTCGCGAACTTTCGCGGCTTCTCCGTCGTACTTCTTACACGGGAAAAAGATCAATGGAATCGGTCAGCAATGCTGTAATTGGAGTAAATCTTTTTGATTTAATAGCTATTATTTAAGCAACGTGCGATGTTAATAGCTTCGGTAATATTACATAATAATATTATATATTATATATAATATATATTATATATGTGATATGTGTGATATATATAGTATATAAATATTATATATAATATTATTTGATAACAACGTTGCTAATGAATCGGGAAGAACTATTTCAATTATACCGTCGCGGCAGCGTTTTTTCCCGTGCAGGTGCGATCCCTCTCACTCGGTCCTTCTTATTTTGTCGCGTCTCGTCGGGACTCGCGCGACGACACCGTAACTTATCGATCATTTACCTGTTGTACTTTGACCTCCGATAGCTCGGTGTATGTTTTAAGCATGGGAAACAAAAATCTACGCACCTCAAATACGCAGCGTGTGATGGGAGTGAAGAGTTTGCGCATCTCCTTGTGAGGAAAGGAAGAAGTGTCGATTCTTTCTTTTTTTTTTTTCTTTTTAGCGAACCATTATCGCCACGAGGGTCAATTAACACGTAAACGTGCGCTGTTTCGAGCAAATAAAGGAATAAATTCGCACGTCCGGCGGGATTCTCAGCTCCCAGATCGTCGGGTATAATCACAAAGTCGCTTCGTAGCGACGTGTAATTTGGGCGATTTAAGGTAACTTCTGGTGTAATCGAACGAGGCAGGAGGGCGAAAGATAAAGACGGAGGAGAAGGGAAAGACGTGAGAAAGAGGGAGAGAGGGATGGACGCGCAGCAACGAGTTAGTTAGCATAAATAATCCTTTGTATTTTGTATTTCTCATTTACAATAGCGTTACATAGGCACTTGTACGTAAGGTACTTGTAATAATTCGATCTACCACCTAAAAGTACAATGCATCTACCTACGTAATAAATATTGATTAATGACGGATTACAACGGACGTTCGCTTCATGTACAGGACATATATATATATACATATATATATACGCACCCCCTCTCTGTCACGAGGCGCTCGCTCGTCGCTCTCCGTGTTCCTCGTCTTCTTTTCTTTCTATCTTCTTCTCGCTATCGGTACACCCCCGCAACCATACCAGCCACTTCGTGTATAAAACTGTGTATCAAATCATCATCGTTCTGACCTAATCACTCCGACACCACTCTGTACGTTCTGATTACGACATATATATTCGACATATTCGTCATTCATAATTAAGATTCGATATATATATATATATATATAATATCGAACTTCATTAAAGTGGCCGATCGGACTCGCTGGTGTACTCGGTGGTATCGATACTGAGGGAAACGACGAAGACCTCGCCGCGCATAGACTGACGACCATGACCGCGATCGTCCGTCTGTCCTCCGTTCAGCATGTGATTTCGGGAGGACGTGCGATTACGTACGATCGCAAGATGTTTCTCTCAGGCTTCTCGATGTCTCGAGATATTTCTCAATCTTGAAAAATCACACGAAATCGCTATTCCATCTCGCTCTCACCTTTCAGAGGCCAAACTATAGGTTTTTACGTACATATGCGCGCATAAAAGAGCATCAAAAGCCGCAGACAAATGTGTCGCTATCACGGGTTTTTCTCTTCTTCAGGCTCGGCGTAGAAAAATCGCAAGTACAAAACGCGATCGATACATAGAAGGCGCGCGCGCGTGTGTGTGTGTGTGTGAGTGAGTGCGTGTGTATATATACTTAAGTACTTTGATATTTCGCCGTTTCTATCTTTTCTTCTTTTTTTCGTGTGTTTACACTTTTGATTCTGCATTATTTACACGATGAAAGCTCGAATATACGCCGCAGGCTTTCGCTTAACATCAACGATGTGAAGGTAGTAATAACACAGGAGCGACGGTAAAGTAACGTACGATAGTAACAATAGAGGTAATAGAAAAAGAAAACGACGTATCTCGTAAGTATCCGCGCGTACCTAACATATATAAGTGTCTCGCTCCTCGCAATAATTATTATAATTATTATTATTACGGAGGCACCTGAATATATTTTCCTACATCTTCCTTCTATTTTCCCCCCTTTTGGTCTCGCTTGTACTTGTAGCATCGGCGTTGTAATAAACGGAGCAGGAACATTGTGAATTGTCGCGGGAAAAAAACGGTGAATGCACACGCATACGGGGTGGACCCGGTGAAGAAAGAGGAAGGAACCGACCGGACTATCCGCTGGCAGTGATGTACGACGAATTATGGACCCGCTTCTAGCCGCGACGTTCTCGCCGGACACCCCGTGTGTATCCGCGCTTGTCGGAGTATATGTTCATATAACGTGCGTGTGTGTATATATATATATACATATATATATATAAAAGAATCGTTCTTTGCTGTGTTATCTAACGTTAAGTACGTCCACGTCAGCCCGCCGGTTCACCAAGGATCCTGCGTGGCGGCCGAGTTGTCGAGGATCAATCGAGTCTCTCAGGGATTAATTCCCAGCGATCGATCGTAGCGCAATTCCTCGAGGAACGCCCGAAGAGTTCACGCGGGCATTTAAGGAAGTTGTAAGGCGAAATGAGTTTGATGAGAATTCGATGAAACTCGCATTACTTGTACACATTAAAAAATGTTATTCCGACTGGTCCGTATAATTAGAAAAAGCTCGACCAGAGCTGAGATATTTGCAACTAATTTGACACTATTTATACACGTTCCTTGAGATTAGCGTGCCATTTTTCATTTCTCCCAAATTAAAAATGAGATTTTGATAAAAAATTACTATGATATTAAAAACTATACAATATGCAGATATATGCAAATTGATTATTTAGGTAGTAAAACGAACATGTATACTCTGTCGGAAAGATTTCTCATATAACTATATATAGAATATGTTCATATATATAAAATATATAATTATATATCAATATATATTTATGTATATATATATGATAGTCGTCACTAAAAATACGAGCCTTACAATCTCCTTAAATTCTAGCTAGTCAAAATCTCGTCTCAATTATGACGCCTCACCCTCCCACTTTTCTTCTCCGCGCTGCGACAGTTTCACAATCAACGGCCGATTGATCGGGTAACAAATTTCGGTCTCGTGATCCTCAAATCTTTCAAATGTTTACAATCGTAGAACTCGACGATTATGCAGACTCTTGGAAAATACAAAAGACCTTTTGTTGTGGTCATTAGCATTCTTTGTTCTTCATTTTCGCGCGCGCATCCCCTGATCTTTTTTCCGCTTACATTTAAAATTATTCCCTTCTGGTTTTTCCTTCTTTCTTTCCCTTTCGTTGCTAAGACAAAATTATTCTCGGCCATAATTAAGTGAAAAAAAAAAAATCCTTGCCTTTGAGCACCTCCCACGAATCCCGACTGATTCCCTGAAAGCGTTCGCGATGATCGTTGAGGAGAGATCCCGGTGAGATCCGACAGGTTGAGCTTCCCGACGAAATCTGAGTCAGACTGACACATAAGAATGACGTAATAATACTGTTACCGCAGACGCGTCGATTGGCGGGAACTTTTCATCTCCTCTCCTTTCCTCCTCTTCGTTCGAAAAACTCGCCAGGTTGTCCGGAAATGTTCAGACACCCGGTATATACCGGCGATAATAGCGGACCGCGCTGCGATATGGCTGAGAATTCCCGACGAACTAATTGGAGAAGGGGACAGAAAAAAAATAGTAACAAAAATGAAACGTCCAACTATAAGGCCGCGCAGCTTGCGGTAAGAACGATGATTAATTCATTAATCCCCCCCCAGTGAAGATTCCTCGTCGCTCCTCTCGCCTGTCCTGCTGGCGTCTCTCCGGGTCCTTTGGATCCTCGAATTAATCTCGTGTCCTGCGAGAGATCCTGTCCGATATAGACTCGACCAAGAATCATATCGCGTCCTCGGCTTCCCCGGACGCTTCGGCTACCCTCGGAACCTCGAAACTCCTCGGAACTACGATCTCTCCGTGTTTATCCGGACGAATCTCCCCGTTCGTTCTTAATTTCCCTGCTGTCCTGGCGGAAAGTTGGAGCTCCTCCTGGAGATTCGGTTGGATCCAAGGCTCGGCGGGAACGACTCGCGGCGGACCTTCAACTTCGGCTACCGGGACGGTATTCTGTCTGTGATCTGCCGCAGGCGATTAGACAATTAGCGGGCACGCTGATCAGAGCGTCGTGGACGCACGCTCGCGGTAGCTGTTACTGGCGACGCCGGCCAGGGCCTCCGCCATCGCCTTGCCGGTCTCGTTCACCATGCTCTTCAGGAAGCTGGTCTCCTTCTGCAGCAGCAGGTGAGGATGATCGAATTCCTGTCGGGCGAGAAGAGAGCGGTCCGTTTTGAGGAGAGAACTCGCGATTTACGATCCACTCTCTCGTTTCGAGGGCTGTATTTTCTCCCCAGCGGGCGAGAGAGACGCACACCCCGACGCGCGCACGTGGCGGTTCGATAAAATATTTACGATTTCTACGCGGGGCCGCGCACACACGACGGAAATATACAGTCGCTCGTCGTGCCCGCGACCGCTCGTGTCGCGGAAACGGGCCCGCTTCGAAATACTTCCGTGCCGGAAATAATTGGAAATTACCGGGGCAAACGAGAAACAAGATTTGTGCGATAAGGCGCAATCAAAGCGGGAAAATGGAGTGTGTGCGCGCGGTAATAACAGCGGTAATACGAATAATCTGTTCTACGTAATTACCCAGATAGCACAGAGGTGAATAAAAGCGGAGAATTCATTTGAAAGGATACGCCTGGAATTAGGGGAATTAATATTGAAGAATTAACCACCGATCAATGAAGTCTTGAAGTATCCCGCGGAAGTTTATTATAACAAGTACTTCGTGACTTGGCGCACTGGATATTCTCGGAGAATTCGTGAGGAATTACGAGTGTTTTGTTCGTCACTTAATTAATTCTCGCGGTTACGTCCAGATGTTAGTGTTACTTTCAGCGCTTTGTGTGCGCGTTATTATTTGCGCGTAATTTCTTAAAGAATTATAATTCAGGAAAGGCGAAAACTTTAGAAACACTTGAAGGATTCGTCGTGCTATCTGGGTAAAACCAAATCTTAAAAAGAAATATATATGGGAACAAAAAATATATCATCACATATAGTCGCGAAAAAAATAAAAAAAATTATTAAATAGTTAAATGATTTTCCTCAAACGCGTAAAATCGGGAGAATTTCACGGGCTGTCACTATCGTAAAAATAATAATAACGAAACGGTTCAAGAAGTATTTTGCAGCTTACCGTCTCTAGTTTCTACATACATTTTTTAATATAACGTTTATTGACCTTTTTACTGTACCATATGAATATAAACCGAAATCCGTTGAACGTCAAACATTTTCATGAAGTTTGTCAAATTACACCGCGCAAACGAAAAATCACACACAAATGCCGTTCCGAACGTTTGAAAGCGCAAACTTTCCCTTTTAATTTGCATACGCGCAGATTGCCGTGCGATTTTTATTTCACCGAGTTATTCAATGTTGAAACGAAAAATGTCCTTTCGGCTTTGATCGCGCACAAAAGGCGAACGAATCACTGTATGACTGTTTGTTAAAAAATGAATAGAAAACTGATAGTTGCCACTTTCAAATTCAACCTTCGTATTTTTAACAAATACACGTTTTCGATGCAAAAACTCCATTGAAAGTTGACGTTGAAAATTCAACGGTGGCCATTTTTCATTCAGGACGATATAGTTCGGCGACGATAGATTGCAGCGTTACGGCCGCAATATTGTCGAAAACTAAAGCTTCAAGCTTTAAAATGCTTTTTACACTATCTCGTTATCTTTATTTTTGCCGAAGTTGCAACCCATTGAAGTTTGCGTCTTTTTAATGTTCAAGTAAAAATATTACTTAGTCTGACTTGTATTACGATCTGAATTCTTTGTTAAAGTCGATGGCGCCGAAGGTAGTAAAGACTTCGAAATTAAATTTTGAGGAATAATTTTTAAAGATTTAAACCCTTTTGCTTATTATGCTAAGATTAAAACCCTTTTGCTTATTATGAATATAAATATTTGTCATGAAGATCAATGCTTATTTAGCCGTTGGAGAATCCCTATTCTTTTTTAATTCAAAACACATATAGCCGATATAAATAAAACCTATTTCGCTAAACTACATTTTTTTTATTATTTAAATATATGGAGAACCTAGGAATTATCCATCTACCGAAACTTTGGTTAACGGATTGCCTGGCGCCATCTAACGCTGTCGAACAAAACCTCGTTAAACTTATATGGTTTGAGTCTCGGCTAAATAAAGTTCGAGTCTCGGGTCTGACAATTTTTAGTTCCAAAATTTCCGCTATGAGTCGCCACTGTCCCGACGAACAATCGAGAAAGTGATACGATAAGTCAGACGTACTTTTTTACTCGATCATGAAAATAACGTAAATATCAACGAGCTGTAACTTCGGTAAAAATGGAGATAATGAGATGGATCAAAAAGCATTTTAAAGCTTGAAGTTTCTACTTTTCGAATATTTTAAGCGTATATAATTATTATTGTTTTGCGCAGAGGTATGTATCAATTTTATCGATCTTGTTTTATCGATCATCTTCTAATAAAATTTTCGCATTGAAAAATTATTTGCAATGAAATGGTGAAGGATGCAATTAAAAAATGAAACTTTCAGCTTTCTATTTCGTTTTTAAAGAACATAGTATGCTAATTTCTTCGTCTTCTACACGCAATCAAAGCAGAAAGGACGTTTTTGCTCCAACAATGAATAACTTAGTAATGAAAAATCGTATTGCAATCTACGTATACGCAAATTACAGGGCTAACTTCATGCTTTTAAGCGGTGCAAACCGCATTCACCTGCGATTTTTTGTTTAGACGGCATAACTTGACGAAGCTTCATAAAAATTTTTTACATTCATCGGATCTCAATTTACATTCGCGTAGCACCTTAAAAAACAAATTACCTTCATACCCAGAAATATACATAAAAACTAGAGACTTCAAGCTTTAAAATACTTTCCTAACCACCTCGTTATCATAATATTTGCGTAACAGCCCGTTGAATTTGAATTAATTCCTGTATTCGAGAAAAGCGATTCTTCAATTAGCATTCATTTCTGACAATTATATCCTGTAAACACGTGCAAACTGAAACAAGTCACGGGAATGAAAAGTGCCCGTTTGAAATGACGTCAAATGTAAAATGACAGCGCGAATACAGCCCAGGGGGAAAGAGAGGGATGCGATGAAAGAAAACTTACCACCGCGCTGCCGGCGTCCATCACCAAAATACGATCGCTGTCCATAACAGTGTTGAGCCTGTGGGCGATCGTGAGCACCGTGCAACTCTCGAACTTCCTGCGGATGGTCCTCTGGATGAGCTCGTCGGTGCGCGGATCCACGTTCGCGGTGGCCTCGTCCAACACGAGTATCGGATTGTTGCGCACGATGGCGCGCGCCAAGCAAACCAACTGTCGCTGGCCGACGCTGAGATTGGAACCGCCCTCGTTGACGTGCGCCTCCAGGCCCATCTCTTTCAGTTCGACCTCCTCGAGCGCCTGCCACAACACGTCGTCCTTGTACGTGTCGAAGGGGTCGAGATTGCGCCGGAGTGTGCCGGAGAAGAGGAACGGCTCCTGCGGGATGATGCTGATTTTGCAGCGCAGGTCGTGCAGGCCGATGGTGCTCGTGTCGACGCCGTCGATCTCGATCGGACCCTCCACGTCGGCCAGGCGGAAGAGCGCTGAGATGAGGGAAGACTTTCCGGCGCCGGTGCGGCCGACGATGCCCACCTTCTCGCGCGGCTGGATGACGAAGCTGAGGTTCTTCAGCACGGGCGGCTCCAACGGCGCGTAGCGCATCCACACGCTCTTGAACTCGATCTTGCCTTCCTCCGGCCACTCGTCCGTCGGTTTCTTGTCGGGGGTGCTCTCGAGAGGAGGCTCGCTGCTTAACTTGCTGCAGGGAAATAGCGAAGGATTGAAATGTGATGCTTATTCGATCGAAGAAAATTGTAGTTCAAATTGGTCATAATTAAAACTTCTGAGAGCGTGGCAGCCTTCTATTATCTTTCTATTTGGTCCATAAGACATAATAATGATATTTATAGGATTTACCCAAGTTTTATTAGGATTTTTATGGATCTCTTAAATATTTTAATTTTTATTCATAACTATTTCTATAACTTTCACTATTTACTGTCATTACTTTTAGCTTTAACTACTTTCATTCCCTTCATAATTCATTTTGGTTACGTTATCTAAAAACTTGAATGAAACATTTTCAGATAGATAAGATTTTAATGTTCTATTATAAAGTTCCATTCAAGTTTTCGGTCTTAAATTATGAAGAAAAGTCCGAATTATGAAGGAAATGGTAACGGCTGATTAAAGGTTAAATAGTGTCCATAACGTTATAAATAATATAATATAGTATATAAATATAGCGTAGTTAGTTAAATGAACAATTAAAATATCTAAAAGAAATCCGTCATAAATCTGCAATAAAATTAATATGAATCCGATAAACGAAGCCTTGAAAGTTGCTGACACGCTACCTGTATTCGAGAACGCGTTCCACCGATGTCATTTGGTTCTCGAGCTCGGCGCTCTGCCGCATGCCCCACTGGAACATTCCCGTGAGGCCGATGCTCTGGGTGATCGCCAGGCCCACCCTGCCGCCGTCCATCGAGCCGGGACCATCGTTATCCAACACCAGGAAGCTCAGAGTGACCAACGCAATATACACCACGCAGAAAACGTCCAGCCAGAAGCCGAACGCGCGCGAGGAAGCGATGAAGATGTACCACGCGGACGAATGGAGATCTTGGTGACGATCGAACTCTCTCGTAAGGATTTCCGAAGCCTCAAAAGCACGAATCGTCGGCAGTCCTTGCAGAGTCGCGCTCAGATGAGCGAAGACCGGCGAACGTGCTGGGGAGTATCGAAAATTCGCGGTCAGATGGTCGAAAAAATGTATCCGTGAGATTGCCACTCGATTACTGGCAAATATTCGATGACAATTATACGGCATTTTATAATTCTAATATAGTATCATATAACTACTTAAATTATAAATTGTACACTTATGATGTATTCATTTTTTATGAGGAAAAGAAAAAAAACATCGGAAAAATCGACTCCACAAAAGAATGATAAGAAATATCGCTTAAACGTTGGAGCTTATTTATCATTTAACGTATTAGTAAAGCGTAATTATTCAATCGCAGTGCGAGTTGCAGACACTTACTCACGCCCTCCAAACGCTTGACGCTGCGGCTGGTGGCCAGGTAGAAGACTCTCAGGTAGTAGAATACGATCCCGATGATCACGGTGGGTATCAGTAACCAAGGATTCGCGATGGCGACCACGACGATGATGCCGAGTAACGCCAGGCCGATTTGGATGCAGTCGATCAGGGCGATTGGCAACAGCTCATCCACCGCGCCCATGTCTTTGGAGAAACGATTCAGTACGCGTCCCGACGTGTTGGTGTTGAAGAAGCGCATAGTGGCGCGGCTGATGCAGCGGAACATGTTGTCGTGCAGTCGTCTGGAGGCGCGCATGCACGCCCAGAAGAAGGAGAACGAACGGACGAGGGTTATGACGATGGTCAATACGGTCACCCCGGTGTAGATGTAGATGTAGGCCTGCCGGGAGAGAGGACTCGGGTCGACCACCACCGTGCCGTTCGCCGTTTTGTTTACCTGCGCAACCGGTGATGAGCAATGTGTACCAAGTCCGCAGCACTTGTCAGCGTACATTGCAACATGTTAATCACGTCTCTGACGTGTCATTAAGCTCTTCAGGGACGGTTCTCTCAAGTCGGATGAAAATTACTCCATTTTCAAGCGACATCAATGTGACACCACTTCTACCGCGTATAGTTTGAGAAAATCCGTTTCCACCTCCATTTTCGCCGCGAATTTCTTCCGTCTCCTAACTCCTTCACGGGGAAAAGTAAATGTTGCAGGGTTTAACGGGTGAACAAACGTGAATTTTTCTGAATTTTTGTATCCTCGGCACCGAAGCTGAAGAAATTTGCGAAGAAACGGGGGAAAAACGGGTTTCCTCCGAAACCTGGAAATTATATAAGCGTGTGACGAGGTTTCCCTTTTTCTTGTGGAATTTTACCGTGAATGTTCTCGTTCGCAGTACTGTTCGTTATATCTTCGTCGAGAGTTTAAATATTTAAAAAAAAAACGAACATATTTAAACATACACGCGTGTTCAATATTCTGAAAAAGGTTAATAAGTCATTTGACATCATTAACATCGTATTCGCTGGATAGATATTAAAGATTGAAAATTGCGGCATAGCTTAGACAGCATAAATGTCTGAAAATGTTTAAGAAACCTCTAACAAATCACCTACTTACTTCAGACGTCTTTGAAATATCGCGAAGAGACGTATTTTAGACAGATTTGCGCTTTCTGAGAGAGAACGGAATTCGACTGGTCAACTAATTTCGAACCTCTCCGTCCAGATCCAATCTTCAATACCTAACACGATGACCTCCGAAGATTCGGTTTCCGTAAAGTCGTATTCTGTACTCACATGTATCTCTTCGAAGTCTACCCAGCGCGCGAGGAAGAAGTCACCGCCGCTGGCGGCGGCTTGCGCTAAGATGCAGAGCAAAGCGACCGTAATAATGAAGCACCAGTTGCCGCCCGCGTGGAAGTAGTCCGAGTAGACTTTGCCGGAAATAGTGCCGACCGTTCGCATCTCAGCCACCTGAGAGATTTCCAATTATCATTCAATCCGTGACCGCGTAATTCATTGAAATTACTTGAACGGAGTTCGTAAAAACATTGCTTGAATTAAACAGCCGGAATTATCTGAACTGATTGAAGTCACCAACGCCTGATTCAAATAACGTTATCTGTGCATTCGTGGATCAATCTGTCTTAATATAAAAAAAAATTTTTTAATTACAAAGATCTAGATAATATCTCAGTGTTGGAAGTCGCTTCTTACCTCGTCCGGCTCCTGCCTGGAGGTGTCGTTCGTCATGAACGAGCTGAGCGACGTGATACTGGCGTTACGTGAGTTGCTACGGCTGATTGGCGTCGAAGAAGGCTGATTTTCGTCTGTTTGAGTTTGAGTCTCCAGCAGTCGGCCGAAATCCACCCCCATGGAACCCAATTCGTCGTACGTTCTAATAAACAAAAAATACTCCCGATGACGAAAAAGTGTATGATATCCTGGATATATTTTTAATTGCTCTCTCTCCCTCTCTCCCTGTTATATATAAGGAACCAATATTACAAGAACCAATATTACAAGAATCTGTAGATATTAAAGCGAGATTAAAAACTTGCAAAACGTCAGTGTGAACAGGAAATATAATACAAGTTGAAAAAATAAGGAAGAATCAGGATTACGCACCCTTCAGCCTGGATAGCTCCATCCTTCAACACGATAATCCTGCCGACGTTTCGTAAATACTGCAACTGATGAGTCACCAAAATTCGAGTTTTCCCTTGCAGATACTTGTCGATGCACTCCTCAAACATGTGCTTGCCTACGTGAGCGTCCACGGCGCTCAAAGGATCATCGAGAAGATATATGTCGGACTCGGCGTAGACGGCTCTCGCTAAGTTTATCCTGGAAATAATACACTTCATTAATGTATAATTAATATTAATGAGAGAACGGCTCAAGATATTTGCGAGAAATAGAGAGATACTGCTCGATAAACTGGACAAATGAATCAATGATAAAATTCAAATCAATAATCAATAAATGAAAATAGATAAATTCTTCTAAATGTTCCGGACGTATCTTCTCTTCACGCATTTCGCATTTTTGTGTCGCTGAAAATCGTGAGTCTGCAAAAATTCCCGATCTCGTTCAAACTATATCCCGATAGTCTTACGTTTGTTCGTGTAATTCTTTCACGTGACATTTATCGGCGAGAAATACGCCAGGTTCTTGAGATATGTCAACAAAAAAAAAAAACAGTGGATCTAGCAGATATTGTTAACGGAGCGCTCAACAAACTGTGTAATCGTTAATTACAGAAGCAAGCAACTAACGTTTGCCAGACGAAACGTGACGATAAGATAATTCTGAGTAGTGTGCGTACGTGAGAGGGTGAAAGAGGAAAAGATAATAGGTGAACGTCTTCTGTAGATATCTAAGTAAATATATGATGAAATAATCTCTCACGACATAACGAATAATAAACGAAAACGACCGAATTATTTGCGTTATCAAAACAAGAATATGTCTCCCAAATACTTCGCGAATTTTTAAGAGACGTTGACAATTTCATTTTATTTCTTTAAAGATCTCTTGAATCCCTTTAAAGTGTCTTTGAAAAGTCAAATAAAGTTTAATATCCCTGAGGCTATTTCAGCTATCGAAATATACGCCAAATGAACGCGCGAAACAGGGAACGGGCGTGAGGTTTATCTCGTTTATTTAGCTTGTAGCTCTGACAATATTAATTTCTCCGATGCACGTCGAGAATCCACAACGAGAATTTCTTCACTTTAATAATAATAATAATAATAATAATATTTCTTTTATTGGCCGCGCTATTGTTTACGGACTCTAAAAGTATTGAAGATACTAGAAGACGTTGAGATCGACCAAAAAGGCTCAGCATCAGCGGTAAAGCTGGTTTTACTACCTTGCCTAAATAGATACAACTGAATAATAACAACGACCAAATAACGACGCAAACGTATAAAATTGAATTTGAACAGTAACAACGTCACATATACGTTAAACAAATTATAATACATAAATAATCAGTCGTTTTCATGAGTACACGAATCCTCTTTTTCTCATATTCTGTATTAAGAATTAACGCGCATATCCGCTTTTATCGCTATGGAGCGGAGGAGCGCGAAAGTAACAAAAGATTCGGAGATCAAATATTTACACACGCGGAAAATCTCGATAAGCTTCGCGATGTTCGGAGCTTTTTGTCGTGTTGAAACGAACCTTGCGCGTTGGCCGCCGGAGAGACTGATACCTCTCTCGCCCACAATGGTCTTATCGCCGTAAGGTAACAGGCTGAAGTCTCTCTTCAGCTGGCATACTTTGATCACGCGGTCGTATCGGATCTGATCCATCTTACGGCCGAACAGGATATTCTGCCTCACCGATCCGGCGAACAGCCACGGCTCTTGACTCGCGTAAGCGACACCGCTGTTTACCTGGAGAAGAAAAGGACCCTCCGTGATATCGTAATAAGATTAACAGAGGCGACTAGAAACTCCCGACTCGAAAGGTTCCCAGTAAGATAAGATAAGAATAAAGTTCGGTGATTTAAGCTGTTATATAAGATTCACCTATGATTTAATACGCTTTGTGCGCTTTTAAAAAGATAAATTTAAATCGATTAAAATAACTCTGAATAGATTTCAATATATTTTCACTAGATTTTCTTTTAAATGGATTTGAGAAACATACAAAGTGAGGTAACAACTATTATTACCTTGAATATTTTCGAAATATGTAGAAGGATATTTGTCTAATGGAAATTGTATTTGATACTAGTGGTTACTATCTTCTGGGAATATCGACTTTTTGTCTTCATCGAGTCGTTAACGCGCATTTCGGAGGAAATCTCCGTCAAGCCACGCGCGCTGCTTAGAAGTGCACTGGTATTGTGGTATAGCAATGCCAAGCGCAATAAAGCTTCAATAAAATCCATTCAAATTTTTTGATAAGAAATATTTAAGTACATTAATGATACGATCCTGAAATTACTTAAAATTTATTAAAATTATGTAACTTTTTTAGTTTTATATCGTATTTTATACTGTCAGTCACCGGTGACTGACGCGGCAATTAACGTGTTAATGAATTATTTTCATTTTTCGTAGACGTTCAAAGTGGTTGTAGTTATTTCGTCACTCTGTACGGCACACATACCTTAATAGTACCGGATTGTAAAGGCAACTCCTTCAGGATAACGTTCATCAGGCTGCTCTTGCCTGCGCCGACTTGGCCGACGACGGCGATCAGTTCGCCGGGTCGCACTTTGATAGTGATGTTCTGCAGGGTGTTTTCTTTTTCTTCGACCAACCATTTCGTGGTGGCGTTCTCGATGGAGATGATGTACTCCTTGTTCTGATCGCCGTGGTCGCCGTGATCGCCTTGATCATGTCGCACTTCTTGCTGATCGTCCTTCTCCTGGTCGATCTTTCCTTCCTTCGTTTTATTCCCCGTAATATCCATCTCTATGATGTTCTTGAACTTTTCCTTCCCGTTGATCATCGACTCAGATTTACCCGCGTGCTCGAGCTCGTCGTACATCATGAATTTCTGCAGACGTCGGATGGACACCATCGCTTCCGCCGTCTGCGTTATTCCTAATTTAGGGCACCGGAGAAATCGTCAAACTCGCCATGGTAATTCACTCAGGTCTCTTAAAGTAATTGTATCGCAAAGTGTCGTATTTTCAATGGCGCGTCAAGGGGACTACTTTGTAAATTTAGTATTTGTCAAATCAAATTACGTTTCTGTACATTTCTATCTAAATAATAAATGTGAAACGAAGTTGAGGCAGACATATACACAATATTGCAAATACGAAATTATTATCCTTTATTTTTACTATTTTACTATCTTCATGGAAACGATGCTAACTACGACGATTAATTTATTCGCGCGAAGAATTGCAAGAAGGAGGAGAATAGGTGAATATAAAAAGGTAAATACGCTAGATAAGGATTATAGGATAAGGAACAAAGATAAAAGATAAAAAGTAAAGAATATAGAAAATAAAAATAAGATAAAAATAAAGAGAGGGAAATAGAGAGAGAGAGAGAGAGAGAGAGATAAAATCACCGTGAGGAAATACCTTGGGGGAAGAAAACCGTCATCGTAGTACGTAGGATGTTGTAGTAAGCGGTGACCATGAAGACCTTCTCGGCTGTTATCTTGTTATCAAACAGTACGTAAACCAGCACCGTGATGAACAATGACATCCTTGTGGTGAAGATGATGAACGACATCGTAACACCCCGAATGTACGACGTCGCTCTGATGACATCGATTTCTCTCCTGTAAACAAATTCCGCCGTGCTTATCTCCCCTCCTCTTCTCTCTTTTCATCGTGAACCGTTTGTTCTTTTTCGGTGCCGGAAAACCACACGGGCGCTCGTGTAATACTTCCTTGAATCGGCCGATGTTTTATTATATACACACCCACCTGATCCAATGAAGCGTTCGGCCGATACGAAAATACAAGATAGTCGTAAATAAGACACCGTGTGTATGAATAACTCGGATAAGCGCGCGTGCATATTTGATAGCGCTTGCCGCAGCGACGCACGCAGTGGGCGGTATTAATTTACCTGTCGGTTAGACGACGGAACGTGCGTAAAAATTGTTTCGATGTGTCGGGCAAGACAATTCGATCATTTGCGATGTGATCTACTCGCGTGCTCGCGGTTCGTCGAACTCGCGGAGTTTATTGGGGGAATTTACTATCGAGGGCTGTAGAAAAATGTTCGATAACGCGAATTTTAGGATTTTACATACTAATTTTACATACTTTGTTTCGACGAGATATCAACTTATCTTGAGAAGATTAGTTTATCAAATGCGTCAGATGGTTATATTCAAATGATTGATATATTTATGCGCAAGAAATGTTTAAAGAGAAAAGAGAGATCTTTATCGTAAAATTCCCCGTTAAAACGAAAAAGTTCTAAGCACTTCAAATTATTATAAAAACACGAATGATAGTGCAACGATAAAAAGGCGATAAATACAAAGTGTTCTATTTGAACGACAAGGCCGTCCATTATCATTTTGTTCGACGGTTTTATCAATTGGCGACTTCAGTCAATGAACATATTTCGAGGAGAATGTGTCACGGGTATTCACGAGACGTGCGACGAAAGCCGAAATCGAGCTGCGATATCGTAAATAATTATATAAACGTTAAAAGAATGAGATCATGATAAAAATTCAACGAAACGTAGAAAATTGAAATATTAATCGTCCTCAAAATAGAAAATAATTATCGTTAATGTCGCAATTCCGATTGCATTTCAAAACGAACGTTTTATTTAAAGATGCAATTTAATTGCTTTACGTGCAAAGTCATCGCGAGTGTGTTTTGCAACGGTATGTTTTCTCTCTCTTTTTCTCTTTAGCGAAGGTGCGTCGTTTGCTCGCGTGATTAATATAAGTATTACTTGCGCAATCCGCGTAAGTGCAGTACTCACTTTCTCGCCATTTCGATGAGCGCGCTGAATGGCTTCTCCCAGGTGTACATCTTGATCGCTTGAATTCCGGTGATAATCTCATTCGTCAATCGCACTCTCTCGTCGGTCCTGATGGCGGTTTTCAATCTCAGAACAGATGATCTCTTACCCAACCAACCTGCGGAATTCCGAGATGTGAGAGAATTACTGCCTGTCGCTATTCAGCGATTCTTTCGACGCCGCGCGTTAAATAGCGACGAATTTCGCAGTAAATAGAAACGCGAATTTAAAATTTAGAATTAAAAAATTGGAATTTAAAAAAATATGGAATTTGAGATATAAAATTGAAAAATTGGAACTTTGGAGATCGAAATCTGATATCTTCGGGAACCTCAAAATTTACACGGAAATATTAGTCTTAACTCAACATAAATATTCTCATATATACAAGCTAAAATATTATAATATTCTTAAAAGATTTTTAATCTTGAATCGAATTTGGGTAATACTTGCATCAATACAAATTCGATCAAATCAAGGCTAAAAATCTTCTAAGAAGATTATAATATTCCTGCATATACATGAGAATATCTATTCTTGATTTAAGATTAATTTTCTTCTGTGTAAAAACTTGATAATCCGCGGATATAATCTCGAAGATCTGCGGATATTTTGACAAGTATTCGAAGATTAAGAAATCTTAAAGATTAGAAATCAAAGGCTTCTGGCACGACACGTTCCTGCCGAGACTTCTCTTATCTTAATTATTCTTTGCGAAGCCAACACGCATCAAGTCATATTTCCAGTCCGCCGTTCATTCACAACAATCGCGTAACTCGCGAACCTTGACTGCCTTCTCCTCCTTCTCCTCTCAACTGTCATCGCGTCTTACCTTGCAAAGGTATAAACAGCAGTAGAACAGCCACCCCGATAACCGAGGATATCTCGACTTCTATGTACATGAAGTACATAAGGACGATGGTCTCCACGGGCCCGATCCATAGATAATGCAAGAATATAATGGCCACGTCGAACCTGCTCACGTCATTCGACAGGAGATTCACCGCTTGGCCGATCGTCGTCTCCCCCAACGCGGTCCTCGTGAGCTTCAACGCCTTGCGGTAGATCAGTGAACAGCAGGCCACGCGGATCTTCATGCCCATGTGCAATATCGCCATCATGTAGGGGTGGATGACGAACACATTGACGGCGGAACACAAGATCACGCCAGCGGCGTACCAGTACGCTTCCGTCGAGTCCATCTCCTTCGTATTGAAATATCGCAACAATCGGCCGAGACATAGCGGTTGCAACACCCTGTACGTGGGAAAATCGACCATGGTTGAGTCGAAGTCGTTTCGAAAAAGCCAAATCGACGACGGCGCGGCCGTTCACTGATAAATCGCGACATTGTGGTTTCGCGTGTGGCCGAAATTCGATTGATAATACGATTCGCTTCGAGTTCGCGAGAAATTCACGGTGAGATATATCGTATTTTGTGTTCGAGTTCTCCCGGTGCTCCAATCGCGGAGGGCGATGCTTAACATATTTCTGACTGACTGGTATCTTCATCGTATTATCTTTGCAAATCAATACAATCACTTTATATCTTCATCAAAAGGATTATGTCTTGTAAACAAACCTGAATAAATAAATAAAATAAAAATATATTGTAAAACTTACATATAATATTACAAAATAAATAAAACGAAAATATATTTTTCTCGAACTTCCATCGCCTATTGCCTAAATATTGTCTAATTGTCTAAGTGTTGCCGGTCGGCAACGCGTTAATATCAACGGATCGAAGTGCTACTCGGATATTTGCGCGGCCTCTCTTACGACTGCAACGAGGCGATCAGATACGTACCTAAGTGCAATCTCCATGATTGCCAATAGTATTCCATAAAGTGCGATCTTGACGCCGAAGCACTTGATGATGACTTTCAACAGGCTGGGCCGTGCCCCCTTGCCCCGATGTTGCGCCGCCTTGCGTTCTTTCTCCCAGGCGTCCGCTATTTTAACACCAAGAATACCACTTGTATGTTCGTTAAGCGGTTTGTACAAATCAGTTACTTCAAGATCTCTGCGGTAACCCACCCAGAAAGTGCGTAGAATCCAACTGCGAAGAAGCAAAGCACACGTTTTTCTTCCTTTTCTCGTTTGAATTTTTTTCTTTTTTTAACTCGCACACGAACGGCCCGCAATCTCGCCCGCCGGCTATTCTTCCCGCGTCTCTCCCTATTTTGTTTCCTTTCTAAGATGCCGTGTGTGTTCCTATCTCGCTATTATTATTTTCCCGGGGTCCCTAAGCTATTATAGTTTTCTGTATTACGTAATGCGAGACCATCCCGAAACTTCCTGCGAGGTTAAAATTATAATTAAATCCACGCTTGAATCGTGATTTGCCGTTCATAAGCAAATCCAGCTATGAAATCGTGGAATCGCGCGCATATTCCGATGGAATATTGTCAAAATGCCTCCGATCTGCTCCGGAACAGCGCGCGATTATTTCTCCTCGAGAGATAAGTCAGCTGTCGAATATCATCGAGTGCAAAAAATCGCAAGAAATTAAAATCGTAAAATTGCGCGAATATATACGTTCAGATAGATATACGCAAATAGTATCGATGCAAAAGCAGTTTGCTCAATAAAATAGTCCAAGGTGGTTTCCCGAGCACTTTTTGCGCTTCTCACTTATCCGCGCTGCTCGACGCGCAGATAATTCACACAGTTTGCTTATCAGCGCGATCTAATATATCTATTACTAATGGATGAACACGCGAACGAGAGAAAACAGGTGAGTCCGATGGATCCGTTTTATCTCCCTGTTTGCGCGTCCATTGTGGCGGCCGATTAATCTCGGAAAACAACTGGATATCCCGCGAAAATACAATCCGTTGCGTCGAAGCGCGAGATAATACTAATTCCCTTGTAATTAAAAACACCCTCTGCGAGGAATTAACGTAATCTCCCGGTTGAATCTCTTCGACTGCAATTTTTCCGACGTTACGACCGGTGTGCCGGAATGAGCGGGTCGAATCTCAACGCTCTGTCGAACGTGCGACGGTAACCGATTTTTCGTAAATCGAGTCATTAGTATAACACGATTGCGACACGGGTTTGAATTTCCGTGACACGCATTTACACAAGGGCGCCCCGTAAATATTTGCCCCAACATCGAAGGAGGTCGAGCCGAATTTTATCTGTCTTCTTAAAGGTGTGATCTCTCGCGTTGCGTAATATGGACGATAACAATAATAGCTTATAGGAGCATGACGGGGATAATGACAGCTCGCTATATAGTTCGTTAGAAGAGATCAGAGATCAGCCGTATTTGTATTTCTAGGTGAAACTGCCTTTACAGAACGATTATATATAAATAATATATAATTATATGTCAATAAGTGCGAGATACAGCTGTAATTTTATCTGTTGGCTTTCCAAGGTGAGCTGATTTCATTTAAAAAAAAAAGTCATCTTTGATACCTTCATAAAGCGCGGAAAACACAGTGGAAAACACAGCTAAGCCAATTATCAAATATTTATGAACGATAGTACACGAGATCAGCCTAATTAATTCTTTCGTCTTTATTGTTCATTTCCCTTAATGATTGCGCCATTTCGAAATGGCCACCCATCGAATCTATTTCCCTCTACTTTTCTCTCTGTCGTCCAATTCAATCGATTCTAAGACTTAATTCAGAGATTTAAGAATTCGGCAAATACCACCTGAATCTACGGAAATATTTTCACGGACATTCACAGTTAATTTTCAGACTTCTTGAGTTTTATCCATGCCGCTTTGCAATCGGCAGATCCTCCAGAACGCGAGATTTCCGGTAGATTCTTCAATTTGCACCTTGTCTAAACAGGATATTCTTTCCTAAGCAACGAAAATCTCAACAACGGATGTCCAACTTGAAAGTCTCAAGTTTCTCGAATATTATCGTTACTTTGCAATCGATAGGTTTTCCGGAGAGAGTAATTTCGGCTAGACTCTTCAATTTGCATTTCGTCTGAATAAGATGTCCCTTTCTAAACAATTCCGATCTTAATGACGGATAAGCGGTAGATCTCTCGCTAATTGGTCCGGATAATCCGGGCGATTCTCGCGTTCGTGCGGTTCTTCGGGGCTACTTTCGGATAATCCACGAGTCATGCACGGGTCGCATTCGCGGCATTTGAACCGCCTCTTCGTACTTACCTAAACGTCAGGGTGCTGAGGAAGTTGGCACCTTGTCTGGGATTCTTCTTCTTCTCAGCGTGTACTTTCCCGTCCATGGCGACGACGGTGCAGATCTCTCCCTCTTCTACAACATACGATGGATTCCTGTGTAAGATCTTGCATATTCACACGCACGCACGCGCGCACACACATATATATATGTAAACGTACACACATGTGAACACACAGGTGTGTCCACAAAAAATAATTGCCGCGTATGCAGCGTGATTAAGCGCAATTTGGTGAGATGTTTGCTCAAGGCGCTTCTTCGCATGAAAGAACCCGAAGAGGAGCTGAAAAATAAGAGGAGAATGAGGACCGACAGATATGCCGTAATTCGTGAGAATCGTGACGCAGCTGTATAATCGCGCCGCTTATGAGTCCCCTCTTTCTTTCCTTCGCCGTTCTATCATTTTCACTCTTTCTCCTCCCATATTCGCCAAAAGCGGGCCAAAATTTCATAGAGATCTCCCCGCACCCCTCCGATCTATCCGTATCTTATCACTAATGCGATTCAGATAAAGCCACATTATAGCATGCATACATTAAGCCGGTCGTTCCGGTCAACGACGATGTATTCATACGGATAACGATTCCACTGATACAACTGGATTTTCTGTTATCCGAGGATCAGACAATATAACTCGCTCGTAGAGAGACAGAAAGATTCCCTGTTTTCTCCACCGAGTTTGAAAGCAACCGTTCACAGGAATATTCGGAATGTTCGCAGGAACGTTCAGAAAGTCGTGATAACAGAGATATTGTTGATTTCTTGTCACCGAGTTTTTATCTGGCCCTTATTTAGTTGTAGGAACTGGCATTTTTTCCGTGCGGATATCAAGAAGACCCTACACTTAAGATATTTATTAAATTACCTCGATATCCGGGTCCCGGATTTCCTTCGATTCTTTATTCTTATTATTATTTCTTCTTTCTTATTCTTCGAACTATTCCGAAGATAAAAGTGTCAAAACAAGATTAACAAAGTAAGAATACTTCAATATTTTGAAAGATACGTAGTTTTCCTATCAGAATATATCAATATAAGATATCGGAACGAATGAGAGATCGAAACGATATTGATGATATGACTAATATTGGTGATATCATTACAGATGCGGAGTCTTTAATAGCGAATATGTCGCATCGATCTCGAAAGAGAAGTCGGAGGAAATACGAAGCCGGTACCTTCTCATTCGCGAAGATAGCCGTCCCATCGCTGTTTTCTTTTTCTCGCAAAATGATACAGTCGAATTAATTTACCAATTAACGGTTTGATTAACAGTTGGCGATGAAACGCTTCTTTACGGTCAATTACAATGTATTTCTGTACTCCTACACACGAACATTCCCCCTCGTATCTCCTTACGTCTTCCTCAATTGTTATTTTTAAAGATAAACATATAGTAAAACACAAGGAATGGTATTTTAGATCAATAATTATAATATAAAATTATATAATTTTCTATATTACATATTATATAATTAATGTTATAAATAAACAATAATAACAATGCAACAATATATTAGATATTTCCAAACGATTCGATTTACGCACACATACTCGACGAAGAATATTTCTCTACATTCTGAATATATTTTCCTTTCTTGGCAATTTCACAAAGATAAATATGTTACAAAGTAATTACCGATTACAAAAGGAATCCAATCATTGAGTATCAGCGCACAACACTATCACCAACAAAATTCGTCATTCGACACTATGTCCCGACCCGATATGTTTTTATGCTTTCCTATCTGAGATGATGACAGAACGGTATGTTGTTCCGCTGCTGTCTCCTACGAGACACTCGCGATACACGCATATAAGCACGCAATTTAATAGTCCCGCATATCGTTATCAGTATGCGACGCGGTTCTCCACCACTCTTCCGCCACGTGATAATTGATCTTGAATCATTTTCGCGACATTGCGGCAACATCAACATAGTTGACATTATTGCACACCGTTAACGCCCCATTATGACACTCGTTGATAATCAATGCTGGAACGTTTTCACACGATAGCAATTTACTACACATATTATATATTTTTTTCTACGCACCGTTGCGCGCCGTATTAACGCCGTATCGTTGATACTCGTAACTCTCCCTCTCTCTCTCTCTCTCTCTCTATTTCTTTTTCGCTCCAATTCCTGCTCTGTTCTTGCGTATTTCGCGTCTCTCCACACATTTTATTCGTCACGTTAACATTATCTCCGTAACGCTGGATAATTAATTTCATATACAGCTGTAAACTGGTTTGAAGGATAATGAATGTTTTTCTTTCATGCTAATATTTCTTATCCGCGTTCAGAAACGAACGTTTGAGAGAAAGCTGCGGTTTAAATTGCGAATATCGACCGTTAGCAAAACGAAAAATAATTAATTATGCTTAATTGTGTTCTGATATTGAGCCTAATATGAAAATCGCATGTGAAATGAATGCGTGACGATAATGACGAGATCACGGATTCTATTTGGAATCAAACACTAGGCCTGAATTTGTGGAAATTTGCTCATTTTCCAATAAATAAATAAGATATAAAGTTATTTTGTAGTTCCAGACTTTGAACTAACGTAATGGGAATTAGCTGTTTATCTAATTCTAAGGAGTAACAAGAGAGGGAGAGAGAGGGAGAGAGAATGAGAATGCAGTTAATAAAGTACAATATTTTTTCTATTTTTATCTTAGAAAGATATTAAAGATAAAAATATTAAAACACGCGACATATTTTAAGGCTATTTACATAAAAGCTATTTACATTAAAAAATCGATGAAAAATTCGATGATAAATGAGTTAAAAGAGACACTTATCGGACATTTGTCGCAGTATGTTTAAATTTAGGAGTAAATCAGAATAAAAGCAAACTTGATATACAACGTTAGCCGGCGACATGTGTATGCCAATTGAAAAAATCTGTAGAAAATACACGTTGCTTCGAGCCTGCGCCCGGCAGAAAAACACATGGAATGTGTTTTCTGCCGCGCGTATACGTTGAAGTATAATTTCTCAAAATGGAAATCACCGTGCGCGGCGAAATTAACAAATCGTGCGGAACGTGCAAGAAAATCTAATTCGCTTAATTGAATTCGTGGAATGCACCTTGCGGTACTGCCGATTCTTTCTATCGAATCTGCTTTTTCTGGTACTCGGTACCCTGTAATTAGTAATTAGCGACGAGAGCGAGGTTCATTCGAATACCAAGGGATTTACGAATGGTCGACGAAATCGCTCTCGGACGAAGTCTTCGAAATCTCGGCTGCGAATTCGGGCCGAGTTCGAACAAATGAATTTCCCTCATCGTCAGTGACTCATTTACAATTAATGTCAAGTAATAATAACAACTGTTATATATATCTAAGTAAGACTCTGGCATCTTCCACAAACAATACGCGAACGGGCTTATCATAGATAAGATTAGATGCTCGAGGGAACCGGTGGGGCACTGAAGGAATACACGCGGGACTTTCTAATTATTTCCCAATTAACTCCCACTGAGACGCTCGACTCGTGCATTTTTCGGCGTTGCGTATTTGCTTACAGAGAAACGGGAGGATACAACAATCGTTTGCACGAAACGAAATTCTGTGCGAGATTCGACTTGCACCACTGATAATTAAACAGAATTAAACTGATTATTTAAACAGGGCTCATTCGTAACAAGTGATGCTACCCGAAACGTATTCTTATCGTGTGAAAATCGCCATCTTCGTCTTCCGGTCGTACCTTCGGCCACAAGACTGACGTTGGGTGTCGACTAATTATTGATACCGATGTTAAAAGTATAATACTCCACTTTCGCTTCCCATTTTTCGACCTTATTTTCAAGGCGTCCCGTTATCTCACTCTACTACACTTCCTATACGTGGATGTTTCATAACAAGATTTTTAAAAAAAGAAAAAAGGATATATATATATATAAATGCATATACGAGAGCGTCACGGAGCATTACGTCCGATTCTTTAAAATCAGTATTATCAGTCACGCAGTCTTTAATCAGTGTTCGTTATCGAGTAATTGAGATCTTTCGATTCAGGGATTTTCCTATTGGAACGTGAGGCGACGTGGTCGGTCATATTTAGAACGTATTACATCATATTATCATAAACGATGTTAGGCAAACAAAATCGCGGGAGGCAGCTGCTCTAACGATCGGCAGCGCTCCGATAACGAAGTTCGTGCAAGAAGCAGCGTTGAGAATCTTCAAATTGAACTCGAAGAGCTTCATTGAGAATTACGTAAAAATGTAAAATTGCCACATGCCACATCGTAATATCCATCTCAGGAGTACGTTTATACACCCGATGAAAGTTTTATGCAAGGAATAGTCAGCCGGCATATAAAAGCCGAATCGATCGCTTTGGCATTTTTGAGAAACAACAATCAAGCCCTAATGGACGCGTCAGCTGTCCATTAATGACATATTACTCTTTGATGTGTACAGGGTAGAGCGTAATTGGTGATACGACCAAAAATTGTTACCCAAGAAATAATGAATCGTTACGATTTCCGGCATTATTACGCAGAGTCTTGATAATATAATAAAAGTAACAATATTTTGTTATTAACAGAAAATAAATAATTTACACCGTTATTAACAGGGTTGATCGGAAAATTCCAATAGATGGGAAAGAGCCGTGGTAAATTCCGGTTTTACTGTCTGGGCTCTAACCAATGGAACAAACCGGAAAAAACTATAACAAGGACACACATATGTAAAACTAAAATATATTTATTTAACTTTATGTAAAAAGATATTTTTGTTTTAGCTAGTAAATCATATTAATCGTTATGAATTTAAAGAAAGACGAAACCAATATAATAATAAATTTTTTTTATTCAAATTGATATGTGAAATATATTTTTAAAACTTTGGAAATATAAGCTATATTAGCTGTTCATAATATGACAATACAACTGAAATTTATCAGACCTAGTTTTTAAATATAGGAGTTAAAAACCAGGTATAAGGACAAAATGAATTAGCTAAATTAACTAAATTTCTATCGTATTATAGGGACGACTAATTTTTACCTGCGAGAACTAATTTTAGCTATTTCTTTTTGAAAGCTATTTCTTTTTTCCCGTGTCGTTATTAAATCATTATTGAAGTAAATAACTCGTACGTATTGCAAGAAACGACGTTGCAAATAAGACGGTACTTCTCAATGCTTTGAGAATATGCTTTGAATAGTATTACCCTTAATCTTTATTTATATAACCAGAATAAACAATGGAACGACATGTTAATCGAGTCGTTTATAGTCGCACGCGTAATCCAAGAATTTGAAAAACCGATATTCTCGAGGAAGAAACTTCGTACAGAAAAAAAGAATTTTACTTCGCACTTTTCATTAATTTTCCTACGGAGATTCGTCCCTTTTCCTTGCGCCCCACACACGCGCTTTAACGGCTTTTAAATCACTTTTATTCTGATCGATTACGATGACTTGTAAATCGTAAGAGAGATAACGGGAACCGAATAGGGAAAAGCTGTCCGATGATAAGCGGCCGTGACGAGCAAGTGCGACAGTCAAACAGACGATTTCGGTAATACGCGCGTGCAAATCGATAGGAAGAATATTCACATACATACAGGAACAAAATTGCGCAAGAAATTTAACGTGGCGCTTCCGAGAATAGTATAACGTAATACGTCTAGTATTATAAAGTGCGGAAAGACGAACATAAACACACACACACACACACATACACACACTCTTTCTTTTCCGCGTTTCGCGAAACGGCAGTGGAAACCGCAAGAAAAACATTCTCAATATTCCTCTCAATAACGTTTCTCGCGTAAAACATTTAAAATATCTGTATTTGATATCGAGGCGCTTTTTGGTATCGTTATTGCATGAGACGTCCTTTTCATGACCTTTCGCTTTCTTCTGTTTTCCACAGAAAGAAAAATTTTAACAATTGCCGAACAACAACGTTTCAACAACGATAGACACGTGACGATCAGCATTTCCGCGAATTAACAATTAAATTAAATATCCCGCAAGCGATGCCGCCTTTGTTGAATTTTATCTGGAGTGTTGATTCTCGCTGAGCGACTTTTTCGAGCCGCTGTTACACCTGCTTAGTGGTATCGATGATCTTCACACGTTTTATTCTTCAGCTACTG
Organism: Dinoponera quadriceps; assembly: GCF_001313825.1. Classification (NCBI taxonomy): domain Eukaryota; kingdom Metazoa; phylum Arthropoda; class Insecta; order Hymenoptera; family Formicidae; genus Dinoponera; species Dinoponera quadriceps. Next base: position 835,838 of record NW_014554681.1, on the reverse strand, counting down.
GTGTAACACGTTATCGGAGTATTATTCGAGGCAATTAATTACGAGAGCTTGACGTTTCGTAAGCGCGTATTCCGATCCGCTCAGAATCAGTAAGACATACAGTCACGCAATGATAAGTGAGCAAAATCGCGAGATAGTCATGTATTATTTTCTCGTTTTTATTGTACGCGCACTCGTCTCGAGTGAGAGCGAATAAATAATTGATCTTATTACGTAATATCGGCCACTCGCAATTGATTGCTTTCCGATGAAGTTACGCTGAAGTCCTTAATCTCGATAATTTATTATAAGTTCAATGAACTCTGCACAGTTTGCTTTTTTTTCACTTGTAATTTGCGGAGAGAGATATTTTCGGAGGAACTTATAGGACAGTTTCCTAAGCCGCAAATTAATTAACTTTGCTGTACAAACGGCTCGATATCACGATCGATTCGCTCCAATGATACCTTTAAACGTCGCGTATCTAATTACAAATTTAATTAACTTTCTTTTGTTTCTCTTTAGTTTGTAACTTGCGTAAAGATACATTTTCCGAGAGTCTCGATAGTTTCTTAAGCCGCAAATTAATCATACTAAGATCTGATCAAATTTGCATGAAAATATATTTTCAGGGAAACTTAATAGTGTTTCCCAAGCCGCAAATTAGTCATGTTAAATTGTGATAAAAATCGTTCGGCGAAAGTCGACCTTCCAGCTAAGACCGATTAAAGGAGCATTTTTCGCGGGGATTTAACTTAACGTTAATTCGCGGAAACGTTTATTGTCGCGTATCTGTCGTTGTAAGCAATTGTTAAACATTTTGTATAAACCGAAAGAAAGAGAATGATCGAAAATTAATTGTACAAAGATGTATTACACTAAGGCCCGGTTTTTCATTTTTTGATTAACTTGTGGTCTAGGTTTAACCTCGTGATAATGTAAAAAGTACATTTTTCTATTCTTAGTCAATCGATAAACTTTAAAAGTCACTACTACAGAATCATCAAATTAATAATAAACAGGAAAACACAATTTTTTCATTGGTTTAAATTTACACCACAAAGAAATTAACCAGAAAATGAAAAACGGTATCCGCAAATGGGTTGCGACATAATTATATTATTATGTTTCAAGTTACGCTATATCCTGTTATTACTATATTACTATATAGTACATGTGAGGTCCTTGTAATTATAGCCGTAGATAACTGGAAAACGACTCACGTCCGTGAACACAAATCAGCTCGCATATCTCGCTCGAGATCTCTCGCTGCGCAATTCGACGTCTACTCGATGGTTTAATGAGACCGTGGGTCAAGTCGCAGTCCGTGTTACAAGTCCCTTGTTACCAATAAAAATCAATTAAGATCAATTCATTGTTGACGCAACCGATATTACGAGAATGAGGGAACGTAATACAATTTTCGCGTTTTCCTCGATCGCGTTAGCCGACAACGGCGGCGTTGTTTGATCTATTCGGCGCGCCTCGCTGCTTTTCCCTTAATGAAAGCGCCATCAATTGTGCAAAGTGCTCCGGGAAAAAAAGCGGTGATAAGTATTCCCCAAAGGAATAGCAAAACAGCTCTTTAATTTTCCCCGGTGACAAGAAACCGGGTGTTTCACAGCCTATTGCAGGCGCGTCTCTTGATCATGAAAACGATCCCGCGGCGGCTATGTTGGCTGACGATCACAATAGAGCTCCCTGTGCGAAGCCGTGCAAACTATCCTTGTCGCGTAATGATACCGTGAACAAACAATGGTTCTCGCGGATAACAGCAGTAACCGCCCGTCTTGTCTGTCTGCGGTCATTTCGCTTCGACGATGCGAGACCTTCGCGCGACCGACGTCTGATTTAATTTCATTGGGACTTCTTGGTCGTCTCTCTTTTTTTCTCTCTCCAATTCTCTAATCAGCACCCTGCGCGCGCTGAAACCAAAGATGTTGTATTTCGCTATTTCGTAATCTCCTCCAGAGCGCCTCTCAATACGAATCGCGATTCCTAGGAATTCGCAAGTTTATTTATCGCTTTTTCTTGTGGTAATGTTTGAAATTCGTGGGAACGTCCCGGGCAGCAGAAGCTTGTAAAAGACGTTTTAAAGATGTCTTAAAAACGTCTGAAGAAATAAAATTTATAAATAAATAAATTATTTATTTGTAAATTTTATTTCTTTAGAAAAGTAATTAATCGATTAAAGTCGCCTGAAGTTCATAGACTTTATTTCCTTATAATCATATGACAGAACTTTTAGTGAACTTTTAGTGACATAGACGACATAATATTCCAACAAGATAATATACTACCTTTGTAGAAAAATATTACTGGCTGTGGTAAATTAGCCAATAATAAATTATGCCATTAAAAAAACCACTGATGCTCAATGGTTTTATCATTCGTACGAGTAATAAAACTACTGTGCAACAACAATGCATAAGTTATAGAACATCACATTAAGCTCTCGGCGCACGATGCTTATTTTCGGGATGGATTTAAGGAAATATAATAACTTAATGTGAAGGGTAATTCCACATGTCACGTAATATTGGAAGAGAGTCCAACTATTTTCTGACAAAGTGTGACGAGGAGTGAAGATAAACATATTCACATTTCGCGTGACGTAATTGTTGGGTGGCTCCTTGCCTATGTTTCATGTTTAATTTCAATTTAAATCCCTTCTGGTTAAAAATATTTTAAAATATGTAGTGTCTCATACTTTTGGCCAAAGTTGTATATGTGATAGCGGCTGTCAAAGTATTAATACACCTTCCGGGAGTGTCTGTTACCTGGGGTCGCCGTACGACCTCAAGGTAGCGATTGTCGAATCATGCGCGTGTATCGGAGAGTCGAACGCAGGCTTCGTTAATTTATTCTTTTTATTGGCGAATCGCATCGATTGTCTCTTCTCGAGAGAGCTAGCACGTCAGGCAACCTCAACCCCAGTTTTTATTTTAATTAACGCGAGGATCGACAACGCGTCGAAGCGATTACACTGATTGCAAGGTGCCATTGCAGATTTTGCAATTTCTCTCCGAATGATTTTCAAACGTGGCACATGATACTTGGCGTGTGTCACGTGTCACAATGTGTGAGAAAATGTAAGAGGTGAAAGTGAAGCACGCGTACGCGTAAGTGTGCTTTTCTTACGAAAAAGATCGGAGGAAAATCCGCGCGAGTGTGAAGCACTATCGTCTCTCTCGTGTTTTATTGTACTTATACGCGGAACGGACAAACACGTTCATATTCTTTTTTACTACATTACTATAAACTACGATGCTTCATTACGATAAGATAAAAACATAAAAAAGTTCATTCCTGGTTAGTGTTTGTCGGATCAATGCAACATGCAGCTTAGATTATCTTATCGGGTGAATAGAATAGCAAAGGAGTGATTGTATTCTTTCTTCCGTGCACCCGAGGAGATAAAGAATTGTTTTTATATCTCAACTTTTTTGGTATAATTTTGCCCGAAGCAGAAGTCCGACGACATCATCTCAGTGTACTCAGCAACAATTTGTTGGGGCAATAGTTGTCTTTGTGTAAAATCATTTCGAGAAGTGTATCGTGTGTAAAAATATCTTATTCTCCTCTTATATAATTAAATAAATGTGTGATTATTTTCTCTCTTAAGAATATAAATATAAGAATGACGTCTTCGAATTATCTGTTGATCAAAATTTTCTTATCTGCTTTGATTCCCAATGAGTGATTCATTAAGAACTTGATTTTATTTATAGCTCGATTATGAATTTCTTGATATTGAATTATAAATATCTCGTCATCACATTTTGTTGTGATCACATTTTCGTCGCATAAAAAGTAAGAATAAAAGAATATGACATCGTATTAAAAATCGTATTAAAAAAATAACTTCTCCACTATGCTGAGAAAAATATCCTTTTATATCTGATAATCCAATTAAAATGTAGCACGTATATATCTAATTAAGACAATGTCCGATCATTTCGTCCGATCAAGTCGTACCTTTATCCGATGAAAATTACAATTACGGATATACAAAGGGCGATTAATTTTTCAATTAGGTCTCATCGGTAACTTCATCGGATAAAGATACTCTCAGGTAGAAATTAATCGGGACATGCCGCAAGTCTGCAGCAGTCCTAGGTAAGCATTCCCTAAAATAGACTTGTTTTCCTTGAACTTAGACATGGCCAAGAAAGGCAAATTTTGAATGGAATTTCGTGAATAGGTCTTTCATATACACTGACGTGGATGCCTCTACCATAGCCTATGCTCATTAAATTAACTAACTTTGATTTTGGTTCTCAAAAATAATGTTTAAATAGAAAATTTAATACAGACTACAAGTCTACATTTGAATTTTCTTATAAATTGGCAACATAACAAGATATGGTCTTATCAGACGTATCAAAATAAGGCTTAGATTTACAAATATTTCTGGCTTCAATTTGTACGAGCGTTACATTTTTGTGTAAGGCCTAAGTGAGCTTGCCTTTATAGGGTTTTTTAGATATAAATAGGAAAAATTTATGTAGAGCCTTTTCATGTATTATGTGGAGTCCACGTTTTAAATTTCAATCCAGATATCCATCACTTAATCAGATAATAAAAATAAAAATCAGATAATAAGAATAAAAATAACAATCAGATATTTCATTTAATTGGTTTATCCGATGGTATTTTTTTTCAGTGTACCTTAATTATGTACTATATATTTATTATTATTATTATTATCAATAAATATATGATTATTCAAATTTGTACGAATAATCTCTTCAATACAACTAACATTATCTACAATTTTGGGCAAAACGTGATTTAATAACTAAGATTTTCTTGAATAACCACAAGCACCTATTAATATTTAATTTAATCGGCCCTTTAATCCAATTAATACGGATACAAAATAAACAGTTGAAATAACTGATTAACCCCTAATTGATTTCCCAAAACTTCCGCGAAATATTTCTTTTCGCGGTTTTCCTCGAAAAATCTCCAACATCCGTTAAATATAATTAGCGCGTTCACTTGCTTCGTCGCGCAAAAGTTTCCTCGTTCATGTTGTTCAAATCGTTTAAGTTGCCGCGACGCAATTAGTACCGCACGTAACTCGTGCAAATTGTTGAAATCTGTCGGCGTCTTTGTCGTAGCGGGATCTACATGGTCATAGAATTCACGGAAGGTAGTAATTCCAAAACCTTGTACATTTCGCACACACACGCGCGAACGCGCACACACATGCGTCTGAGTATACAGACGCAGAAACAAACATAAACGTCCATTGCTAATTCATTATTAAACTATTTCTTTGTAATTTACCGCGGTGACAATGCGAGTGTCTCCGGTGACTCGCCGAAACATGAAAACAATGAGCACAAAGGCTTACACGCGATATTGGCAACGGATTTAAAAAGCTGATAACGGAACACACAACGTGTCTTGCATAATAAACCTCTCTTTTTTTCTCTCTCTCTCTCTCTCTTATATGAAAACTGCTACATATTGCTACAGGTCAGTTATGGCGAAGAGATATCTTGATTTTCGCTTTTGTTATCACGCGAGTGTCGCTTGGCGATTTTTCGCGCGTGCGTATCGCGATCGGAAATTTGCATGTGTTCAAGCCGTCCTCGGTTTACCGCACCTTATCTTTCGCTGAAAGGAAAACTTCAAAACCCCCGGCCCGATCGTCACTGCGTCGTCATTGCAATGCGACTTCGCCGTATTTAGCGACTACGCGTATTTAAATAAACAAGCGACTCCGTTCTCAACGACATGCCAAGCACACTTTTGCGGATTACTTTTCCTCGTTCGTCCGTTCACACCTCCATTCATATATTCCCTGTTTAAACGGGTAAATAGATCGACAAATATCGCGGATAACATTACGATATCAAATTAGGAGAACACTTTGATAACATAAGTGTCTAAAATATATCTTAGATACTCAAAAACGCTTAAAAAAATATTAGAGATACTTGAAAACATTTAAAGAAAATACAAGGTCTTCCAGATATCCAGTTATGTCAGGCGATAGCTATTCACTGAATTACTTGACAAAGAATCAGAAGACCATTTTCGACGCACGCGTCCCTCTCTTTCTCTCTCTCTCTCGCGGATAGAAGAAACAGAAAGAACTCCGCATCACTGTCACTCCTCCAAAATCGTACGGTCCCGCTTTCGTCATTCAGCCCGTTCAACCGGCGGAGAGCAAGAGGGAGGGAAGGCGAGAGAGAAAGACAGATGCCCCTCTCTCCGTCCTTCTCTCTTTTTCGGGTTGACAGAATACAAGTACGTTTTTACGCAAGCGATATTCGCGCTGTATCCCTTCAATACACGAATCGGAGCGACGCTTGCACAGCGACCGTCGCTACTGAACAACACTTGGCCGAATCGAATTCCATTTAGGCACTGACCTTAATCGATCGGACGGCCGGTCAGTTCGTTGCTGCTGGTTGTTGCTGTCGAACGAAAAAAAGGAGCGCTATCAGGATTCCATCAAGCCGGGACACGTGCTGCAACACCCCCGGACTCGATGACGAACTACGACGGACCGTGACAAGAAACAGACGTCTAATCAGGCGGAAGGTCGTCACTCGACTGCTCGATTACGCGCCATGTGCTATTGGCTAACCCCGACGCGGCACGTGACCCGCTTGCCGGGTGAAGGAAAGCTCGCTGCCGGCGGATTTGGAGCTCACGACGAGAGCGCGCCACAATCCCGACGAGCTCGCCCGGCGACGCGCCGTCGCATCAGGGCGACCTCAGCAAATTGGCAGAGACACAAAATACACGAGATTTATATTTAAAAAATGTACATATTAAATATTTCATGAATATTCCAGTCCAGGGAAGTCTGGTATGAGAAAAATTATGATAAATATTCAAAAATATTTATAACAAGTATTTATCATAAATATTTCGTAATATTTATCATCAATATTATCGAATATCTATTATAATCGCGTTCTTACGTTCTCACCCCAAAGATCCCAAAATGTCTTTGTAACTGCTGCCAGACATGTGAAAAGTTCGAGTTCATAGAAAAATGGGTGACAGGATATAAAGACAATGGAACTATTGACGATCTGCCGTCAACGCCGATTTATAACTTTAAGGCAATAGTATTCATAGTCAAATCTTATATTTCTGACTATGAATACTGGCTAATGTTTTATGCTCTAAATCTTTATTTAAATTTTTCTCATTTTCATGAACCGATGAGTAAACCATTCTGCTAAGGCCTTTACTGATAGTTGATCAGCATTGTGCCAAAGAGAAATACACGTGCGCATGCGCAACCGAAGGAGGCGCCAGTTGGCCGCAGAACTTGGCGCGGTTAATTCAGAAAAGTTTGGCGAGAGAATCTTCAAAGAAGATTGATTTCTTTTACGATTTAATCAAGACTATGTTTGCGCACGAGAAACTGATTTAATAACACCAGTAATGATTGAATCGATCTTACGCTGATCATGTAAATATAGTCATGTGTTGTGTCTACGGATATTACTTAATCGGTTCTACAGGCTGGCGTATAAAAACGTAATCGGCGAAATTTCAGACGAGTTCCTCTCCTCGACACGTAGATTTATACAAAAGAAAACAGTTTATTCTATACCGAACTCTTTTCAAAACAGCGTTGTACAATGACATTAGTGTAAAAATGGTATCCTAATAATTTGCATAAAGGTAAATCCGCGATACGTGGTCCCATCTCGACGCATGCTCCCCTCGTAAATTGACATTATTTATAATCTTATTGTTAGTTAACAACTTTACGTATGTACACTTAGTTATCTTAATTCGTTAGCATATTACAATTGTTCCTCGACTTAGAGACATTTATATATGTATATGTATATATATATATAATTTATATAAATATAAATTTGTATATATATATATATATATATCTATACGCATATATCTATCCACCTTAACGCAGATGTAACGTCACTTGCGTCGAGCCTATATATATATATATATGTATAAAATACCATTTTCTTTGAGTAATTTTTCTAAAGATTAATTACCACCTATGCTCGTATATTATCGTCGTGCGGTGATACACTTAAATCAAATTTCACTACGCTAGCTAAGACACTTATAAATTTCCTCGTCGTGCAGTCTCTTCGAGTGATACAAAACGATCCTTGGCGGATCTTCACGAGAGTTTCGTCGCTGATTCTTCGGCCCCCGAATCGTTCAGAACCTTGCGCGCATCTTCACGATCCTGCGATCTTTAGGTTTCGAATCCACCATTATATGATGAACGAATCGTGTCGTGAGCGATACACGCGACACTTCAGATTTCGATTCTGCTGAGCGCATTTCCGCGCGTATCCTGACTCCAAGGACCTGGTTGGAAGACCCATAGATCTTCTCAACTTCTTCGACTCGCAAATCGCGTTAGGACGAGTCAACCAATGGCTGATCTTTTTAATGATAGGTCAACCGACTGGTGATCTACTTCACAATAATTCACCTGATAATCGGCCCGTTTAACGTAATTTGCGTCGAAGGATCCAGCGTCTGACAAAGTGGAAATCTGAAGTTCCCCGACGCTGACGCGAACTGAAGTTCAGCGCGACCTTCAAATTCGATCAACGAACTTGTGGATCACCTGACTTGGACCTTTCGGATCGCAGATCTACGAGTGCTTCGACATTCGTGTGTACACTTACATCACACCTAACTTCGGCAAGTCTAATCATCCCCCCTCCCCCTCCCTCGGTCTCTTCAGATTCCACAAATCGGCACGTTCAAGATCCCCCGATCTCCGAATCTTAACTGAATCCTTGGAGCTCAGGATCTCGTCCACGGAGAACAAGCGACAAGAAACGCTGACAATGCGGAGAAACTCTCGGACGCATCTGGCATTACAATAATCCTACAAAAGTCAGTGTTAAGTTTCGTTACAGCCCGATTATTTCACGAGGACCACACAATGTCGGCGGAATATAACGCACCGCGTGTATATGGACGTCGGTATATATAGTCAACACTCGCAGCACTATAATCTGCACTAACATCGTATGTGTACTAGTCAATCAATCTCTAAAAAAAAAAAAAAAAAAAAAAAAAAAAAAAAAAAAAAAAAAAAAAAAAAAAAAAAAAAAAAAAAAAAAAAAAAAAAAAAAAAAAAAAAAAAAAAAAAAAAAAAAAAAAAAAAAAAAAAAAAAAAAAAAAAAAAAAAAAAAAAAAAAAAAAAAAAAAAAAAAAAAAAAAAAAAAAAAAAAAAAAAAAAAAAAAAAAAAAAAAAAAAAAAAAAAAAAAAAAAAAAAAAAAAAAAAAAAAAAAAAAAAAAAAAAAAAAAAAAAAAAAAAAAAAAAAAAAAAAAAAAAAAAAAAAAAAAAAAAAAAAAAAAAAAAAAAAAAAAAAAAAAAAAAAAAAAAAAAAAAAAAAAAAAAAAAAAAAAAAAAAAAAAAAAAAAAAAAAAAAAAAAAAAAAAAAAAAAAAAAAAAAAAAAAAAAAAAAAAAAAAAAAAAAAAAAAAAAAAAAAAAAAAAAAAAAAAAAAAAAAAAAAAAAAAAAAAAAAAAAAAAAAAAAAAAAAAAAAAAAAAAAAAAAAAAAAAAAAAAAAAAAAAAAAAAAAAAAAAAAAAAAAAAAAAAAAAAAAAAAAAAAAAAAAAAAAAAAAAAAAAAAAAAAAAAAAAAAAAAAAAAAAAAAAAAAAAAAAAAAAAAAAAAAAAAAAAAAAAAAAAAAAAAAAAAAAAAAAAAAAAAAAAAAAAAAAAAAAAAAAAAAAAAAAAAAAAAAAAAAAAAAAAGTTCTCGGAATAGTCATCTCTCTAGGCGGAATAATCCCCATACACACAGAGCGGAGTTCCGATACTGATTCTCTCTCTCTCTCTCTCTCTCTCTCTCTCTCTCTCTCTCTCTCTCTCTCTCATCAAATATTCAAGTTCCCTACAGCGGATATATCGATCTTCTCGCTCGAGTCGGTCGGGAGTACGCGAAAAGAGAACCGCTTTCATCGAGTGTCGCGCACAATTCGACATGATTATCGTTCGTATTTCGGTCCTGGAAAATATTTGTCAGTTAATTCAACCGTCCGCCATTCATTATTCGCTCCCGACGAAATAAATTTATCGAAAAATACTAAGAGCGTCTCTCACCCTCCATTTCTCTCTTGAATCTCTTGATCTAAGCTATCTTTGCATATCATTGCCGAGAACGGGCTACATACTTCTAGCTACTTCGTAAAAGACAATATTCCAAAACAAAATCTGAGCGCTTATAAAGAAAAAAATATGAATATATGTGTAAATATATATGTATGGAAAGTAATGCTCGTCGGACAATGAAAAGTGTTCGTAAATGAAATAGCGAGAAGAAAACGGGAGGAAGGAGTACAATTTATTTAAGCGTAAAGAGTCATTCATTCGTAAGGCACTTTTGCAATTACCCATACGTCACGCAAGCGTAAGAGTTGAGTCGACTACAAGTCATTACAAAAAAGCAACGGAACCGCGCGACAAACTCAGCTCGGATAATCTTCTCTGCGCTAAACGTGTTTTCGTGTTCATACGCGCGCCGCTGTTACGCCAACATTAAAGAATTCTCGTCCGGAGATTAACGACGTTTAACGCACTCGTGGTCCAAGTGTAGCACCTGAATTACTCGAGTAAATACGAAAAAGAAGTTATCGGGCGAACCATCAAAAAAGCGATTAACATTTACATGTCAGTCACCTCTTCGCTAGTCGACTAGCTACCTTTCTCCCTCTCTCTCTCCTTGGCTCGCGTTTCTTTCTTTCTCTATTCTTCATTATTCTTCACTTCGGCTAAAATAGGACAGACATCAAACAGATCCAGACATCAAATTGCACTACTCCGTCGAATCATGATTAACTCCGGCGTCGAGGTCTTCGCCCCGTTTTCCTCCTCCTCCCTCTCCTCCTCTCTTTCTTCTCCTTCGCAGTGAATAAACCGGAGTCGCGCATGATTCACTCGTAAAGTCAGAGCAAAATACCGTGGGCAGTCCTTGTTGCGGGCGAGCGGGATGTGGGAAGCCCCCGTCGGGATTGGCAATCTCGGGGATGATAAGAAATCGCAAGATGAGGGTGATGGTGGGCTACTAACGAGCTGTAACAAGTTCTCTTCGGGATCCCGCCCATAACATGTATATATGTATACGTATCATCGAACAACTGAGACTTCAGTGTCGCGCTTTTTCTCTCTCTCTTTCTTTCTCTCTCTCTCTCTCTCTCTATCTCTTTCTCTCGCAGTTTTTCTCGGTTCTATCTTATAGACGGAAGATCGATGAAGTCTAATCAATTAACTACGAATAACGTTTGTAGAAATGGTACTTAATGACACCTGAAGTGCCTTTTCGCGATCGCGGTGGAGCGCCGCGCCTTTGTCGCTCGCTCCGCCCTTTCATCTCGCTCAGTGATTAAAAAAAAAAGGGGGGAGAAAAAATAAAGAGAAAAAAGGAAAAAGACGAAAGAAAAAAAATTGTCTAGCAAAAGTCTACACGTCTGTACAAATACCGCGATTCGTTCCTTTCGTTTACGAAGATAGCGCTACTAAAAAAATAAATATATATATGGTGTTCCTAAATTTTTTTTGGTGCCGGATAAGTGCGCGGCATCTGTTATTTCTTCTCTCACCCCTCTCACGCTCTTTCTCATTCCACTCTTTCTCTTTCTCTCTCTCTCTCTCTCTCTTACACACATACACACATATTTTCCATATCTTTCTCTCTCTCTTTCTGTAGTTTTCCCTCAGGGCGGACAATTTTATCGGACCTGGGGACTCTTCAGCATTAGCCCGAGCTTTTCGTAGGCGTATACAAGATTCTTCGCGAGTCCACTGCAACAACCACTCTCCTGAATAGTCTGGAATCTGTAAGTCCTAAAGTTCTTCTCCTCGTCGATGTAAGTGACTGCCGCCATCAAGGGGCACATGATGATTTTCGTGTGATCTAAGAAGTTAATCTGCAAAAAAAGAATGCGCAAATTTCATTCCGTTATTATTTACCTATTCTTATGTAAAGTGCGCTACAGTAGAAATTAATAAAAAAAACTTTCAAATACAACATAGATACGTGCAACTATCACAATGATAATTTTAACGATATGACGATAAGTTTTACACGATACATCACGTTACGTCTTTTTATTTTCATTTGAAAAACATTTAAAACACGAAGGAGAAAAATTATTATAAAAAATCCTCAAAATCAAATATAAGGAAATAAAAAAAAAATATATTAGAAAAGTTATGATAATGATGTATTATTATAAAAAGTTAAAAAGAATGTTGCAATTGCAAGATGTTAGAAGAGGAGGCAAAATTTTAGGAGATGTACAGTGCTGATTGAAAGGATTGTACAGACAAGGTGCCCAATCTACTATAATTATAAATCTATAGAAATGTAGATCAATAAGACAGACCTGTACAGTGCCGTTAGTAAGCTGCATCACGACTGCTGTCGGAGTCCTGAACCATTGATGCATATAAGGTATTCTCGAGATAGAGTCGCTCTGTTTTATCGCGATGGAGTCGCCTGCCTTCATCAGATGCTCGTTCATATATTTCACGAAGAAGTTCATCAGTTTCATCTTCTTCTCGACATCAGTCGGATACTCTCTCACTGTGTAGTACAATTCCTCGCCATCGCGGTCGATGTAGTGTACGTTGAAACAGTTCGGTAACATTATTAGCCGCGTACCATCGTTGTACATTACGCCAACTCCGTCGTCGGACAATTGGTACCCAAAGCCATATTTGTCCGAATAATCTACCCACTTGCTTATCCAAACTACAGGTTGCGCCGCTGGATCAGTCATTTCGTCTGAGAAACGAATTTGAAACATCTATTTACAGAGTTGCCGCGAAAAATTAATTTTATAATTCCCTGACTTCTCCATGTTTTCCAGACGACAGTGGAGAATTTTCCATGAGCAATATGTAATCTTAAACTTTAACATTTAGAAGCAGAGATTCTTTGGATAAAAATCATTCAAAAGATTACTATATCAAAACACCTATAAATTCTGTGGTCTAATTAAAAATTAGAAAAATTAAAGAATGTGAAAAATTAAAGTGGGCAGAATATTAAAGGCATATACACAGTAGCAAAGAATATATACCTGTTGATAATACTGTTTCTCTAGCAGGCTTAGCCTTCAGCACAGCAGCCAACTGTTCTTTCAATGTATAGAGCATCTTCTTGATATTGTGATTAATTTTCTGCACTTCATTGACGTCAATGGGCTTCGCAGGCTTACTGGATGGGCTGCTCGGCATCCGGAAAGTAATGATGTCCGTCTCCGTGCATCCATTGAAGTTCATCTCGCCGAGTGGTTTGCGAGTGCAATGTGACTCCAGCACGTCTAAGCGAGGTGCCATTGTCAGGCAGGAAAGCGGCAAACTCGTTGGCAAATATCCTGGAGATTGTTAATAGACATTACAAAAGAGGAAGAAGACAAAAGCTTCACACTTCACGCTTCATGCGAATTACTCGATATTTATTTATGATATTATTATTATATAATAACAATATAGATTTCAATATGTATTTGTTAATAAGAGAAATAAATAATAAACGAGGCGAAGAAACAAATCTTCCTAATAGATTGATAACTAAGAAAAATCCCTTTTAAGAAATTAATGATGAAATGTTCAACAGTTAGAAAATATGCCAGTGTGACGTTTGTTTTAGACAACTTATACTTTGTCGAAAATCTATTTAGTGCTATTATTTTAGCTTAAATTGACGAATTAACTTTGAATGCTCGATTAATAAATAAATTAATGTTATACGATGAGAAGGCTAACTGAAGGAACCCGTTTCGACACCCGTGAAAAAATGCTGGTTCTTTTCTCACCGGAAGTGAAGAAAACGTCTTTCATCAGCTTGGCAATAGAAGGACGTTTGGACGGATTCAGTTGTAGCATTCTGGCCACCATGTTTATGGCGGGCTTGCTTATGTTCGTTGGCGTTTTGTACTGCACTTGCTTGATCCTGGAATATGTTTCCCTCAAGCTCGATGTCTCGAACGGTGGCTTGCCCACGAGCAAAGTATACATTATACAACCGATACTCCACACGTCAGCCTCGTACGAGTGTCCAACTTTTGTTAGCACTTCCGGCGCTATATAATTCGGAGTGCCGCAGACAGTTCTGTCGAAGAAGAGTAGAAACATCGCCCGTGACAAATAAGTCATCTTATAATATACTAGATTTTTTTCAAAGAAATGACCGATAAAGCCAATTAACTCGGTAGATAGTAATATTGATAATAATATATCGACTCAAAAGATACGTTGAAATTTAATTTGCATGATTACTTAACTCTAAAGAAAACTGAGAAATTTCAAAGTGAAATAATGTGTAATTTAAAGAGAATTCGTGCATGAAATTTCCGGATGTGATAAATAACAATGGAAAAATCAAGGACAAGGAATTCGGTATCAAAGTGCGGATCTGTAGGACATGTTCATCGTATTCAAATAACAATTACTTTTTCCGTTCGCCGTCGTGCTCCAATCTGGTCGCCAACCCAAAGTCACCTATCTTTACTTGCAAATCGTCGTTCAAGAACAGATTTCCTAACTTCAAGTCTCTGTGAATAATTTTATGTTGGTGTAAATAGAAGACTCCGTCCAAGATTTGCTTCATGTAATATCGAGTTTCGCACTCCGACAATGCTTTCCTGCGCTTGTGCAACTCCATCATCGACTGAAATGTAAAATATTTAGTCGAATATATTCTCAGTGCCATAATACTTGTCACAATAGATAGCGTCAAGAATACCCACTCTCTTACGACAGAGCTCCAAGATGATATAGATGTAGTCACTGTCATCAAAGAAACCATGAAAGCCAACGATATTTCTGTGACTCAAAGTACGATGAATAGCAATTTCTTGAGTCATTTTCTCCTTATGATTGCTCTTAGTGATTAACGATTTCGGCACAATCTTGCCGGCAAACACATGATGTGACCTTGATTCTGTGATCTCGTAACATTTTGCAAAGCCACCCTGCAAAATAAGAAATCAGAATATTTGTATAATGCAATTGTAATAAGTGTACAACATTTAATGCAACATTTTATGCAAGAAATATTTTATCGTAAGAGACAAAATGACCTCAGTAATGAAAGAAAGAAGTTGATAATAACAGCGATTATAAAATTATAAACTAAGTAGCAATTGTATATGTAAAAGGTTTCAGCAGGTATACAATACTTTTTAATACAGAAATTAATATGTTAAGATATAATCAAAAAGTATTTAGACAATAGTAATAAATAGACTGAAATATTGATGATGATGATATATATTATCATACATATATATTTTATATATTTATGATATTATAATGGAAAACATTATTATGATAATATTACAATATATATTTCTCAAAATAACAAAGATTCGTTGTAATTACACATATTTAATATACTAAACATAATAAAATGACGAATGCCTTTCAATATGATAAAAGTTAATAAACTGAAATATTGATATTAAAATATTAATAAAACACAAATACTGACTTTATTTGTACTTTTAGTATTCAGTTTCTGTCCTGGCTCTCTTTCTCCTTCAATAATCAAATATATATACAATTGATCTTGAATGCTAAAAAGTATATCAAGACGTACGAGTAACGTGAATGAACAACACAGCATTTCTAAATTTACTCAATTGTAACATCTACCTATGACACATGCTCTACTCAAATGCAACAGGTGCCAAAGCACAAGATCCACAATATAAAAAGGATAACTGAAGAAGATATATATTTCATCAGTAACACAAAGAATACTCCAGTGTGTGACCATCTTGTCAACTACATGCTCCATTAGAATACCCCTCACATTTCATAATTATTTTATCTTCAGCACACCGAGTGCTCCTCGATGCCGAACAAGAGTCGTAAATATACGATTCCGCTCGAGTGACCCGTCTTCTTTACTTATGACAGGGGTCACGCCTTCGGAGCGTACGCAACAAGTACCGGGCACCGAGAGGGAACCCGACCCACGTCAGTGTATCGAAAAATCGTGAAAAAACCGACAAGGTCGTCGAGGCCAAAGCCCCGGATGCGAGAGAGTCGCTTACCTTGCCGAAAAAGCGACCCCTCGTATAGCTCTTGCCGCTATTCACATCGTGTATGATGTTGGGTATCGCGCACTCGTGCTCGTCCTTCGACATCGTACCGCGTTTGCCGTTCAAGCCGGTGAGCCTGCGACTCGTCTCGTGGCCACAATACGCCGCTTTGCTTTAGCCTGCCCGGCTGCGTGTTTACGCGCGTGAGAAGTACACAAGGTGCAAGCCGTGGTCGTTACCGCCGTCTCGCTAGCTCGAGCTGTGTTGTATCGAAAAAAAAGAACGAACAGCCGTGGGCACGATCCGCCACATATGCCGTACAGCCGAACTTCTGTTCAAACCGCTGTTTTCTGTCGCTGAAGTTAGGCAACGGCTCGATCGTTTAAATCCCGTCCGACCGGCCAATCGTCACGTCGTCGCAAGGTCACGTGAACGACAGACGTTCGCGCGCAACACGATAGGGCGCTGCGAGCAGTCGGTCCGGTCGTTTTAAGGACGACTTACACCGCGATGTTGGATACGTGTTCATTACGGTTACGATTAAAAATTTGTTACGTGCAAAGACCTTAGCAGAGTATCGCATTGGCCATTTAACTAATTAGCCAGCGAAGCTGGTGAATGCGGTTGGTCAATAACCGTTGAATAAACTACTCGGTTAAGTTAACCGGAGTTGATAACAATGGTTCTTAGGATCTATTGTTTTTAACTTCTTGGTAAGATTTATCTGACAGATACCTGTTGACAGACCAATCAACAATAGTCGTTGATATTAACCTAATAGATACCTGCCGGGTAGAGATGGGCAAAATCATCGATGTTTGAAACATCAATGTTTAAGCGGGAAGCACACACTTGGGCACAGCACATAATGCATGACGCATAAGAAGGCGAGCCAATCAGGACCTTCGTTTCTATCATGAGAATAGAAACATAAAACTGATTGGTTTATCTTATGCGTCATGCTAATACATGTATAATTGCGTTATGCCAAAGTATATGCTTCCCGCTTTACTTGTTGAGGATGCGTCGTGCGACGAGTTTGTCGGATATGCCAATTGGTTGTCAGATAGAGACTTTCTAGGGTCCCTAACATTTTCTCTAGATGTAATACCATCTTTAATGAGCGAACATCGATGTTTTTCAAACATCGATGATTTTGCCCATCCCTATTGTCAGGTAAATCTTATCACGGGCCATATGTATATATATATTTGCGTCTTTAATTCTTTTTGTGTTGATTGGGCAATTAAATGCCACTTTACCCTTCGTGTGGTATTTCCAAACGCAGCCTATCCGTAGCGTATCGCATTGGCCATTAAACTAATTTGCCAGCGTAGCTGGCGAATGCGATTGGTCAATATCGTTGTCTCGAGTACAGATAGAGAGCAGCACTGGCGACTCTCACTCCTTCATCGTCACGAATCGCTATTGCATCCGGTCCGAGGTCACCTTCCGGTGTATTTTCCAACCGGCGTCCATTTTCCTGGCTGACTTGCCCGCGTTCAGAGCGTCTTTCTCGGAGGTGCTGTTGCAACGTATTTTGGTGAGTGAGCGAATTCAACTGTATAAGTTAATTGTGTTACGTAAATCACATGGAAGTTTGCACCACTTGTCGCTCCCTATCATACCTTTTAATAGATTCTTGGCAGAACGATCCGCGCGGAGGATTCAAGGATAGCGTCGGTATAGTGATCGTACATTACGGCCACTTTTGCCTCGCGCGTTTTCGTCGTGAGTTCTGGTAACATTAATTGGCCAATGTTAGTTATATCGAATGTTTGTGCGATTCAATAAGATTCCGCTGTGTCTGCGTGATATTAATCGTGTTCGAGCGTCTCGCCATTTATAAAGCGGTAAACAACTAGCATCATATGTAGTATCCATTGTTGCAATGGAACGAAGAACGAACATCACTGTTTTTTTTCTCGTCGTTTTGGTGAAAATCTAGCAATTTATGGCTCTAATGATCGCATTTATCTCATAGATTTACCAAATAGATACGAACCAAAGGTTTTTCTCTTGATTTTTAGATTTTCAAGTTCTTTGTTTCTCAATGTTTTAACCTGATCCATGGATCCTAGAAATAATTTATCACTTTCTGATTTACAGATATATATGTTTAAAATGATTACAGAAACCTCCAGTAATGGACGGTGCACCTGTTGGTAGAGGAGGATACAGGGGCCGTGGAGGCCCTGGAGGATTAATGAGAGGACGAGGTTTCGGAGATAGAGGGAGGTAAGATATCCTATATAACAAGCTATAGCTGCATTACAATATTCACTGCCAGTATTGAAAATCTATTGATTCATATCCTGAATTTATTTTTATCGATAAAAATGCTTTAAATATGGCTTTTCTGTCAATCAAGTAGTTCCTAAGCTACTTTTAGAGCCACTTTATTTAATAAAAGTGAGTTGAGAACAAGGAACATAGTATATGTGACATAAACTATACAGATTTTTAGTACTGATTGTAAATTTTCGAACATAGCCTATGAAAGAAATAATGTACTTGTTAGCTACTGAACATTTGTCCGCCGATATTTTGCTTCATAACGATTTCCAGCAATCATTTTATTGATTGTTTATAAGGTCATATTAAAAGTTTATATTGTATGACAGGGGTGGCCCTCCCCGAGGTGGTGGTATGATGCGTGGTGGTCGAGGCAGTGGACCTGGTGGAGGCATGAGAGGAGGTCCTCCTGGAATGAGAGGTAGAGGTGGACCTCCAGGCCGTGGTGGACGTGGTGGACATTTCCCACCGGGGTAAATACATTTCATTAGCATAAACATTTGCTGCATGACTTCAAGCAAAATCAATAATCATCATCTCAAATAAATATACTAAATAATAATAATTATATTTTTGTAGCGGGCCACCAGAACCTGGTATGTCCAGCGGACCTGGCGGTGGGCCGCCACCTCTAGGAATGGGAGGTCCCCCGCGAGGCGGCAATAGGGGTGGCGGAAACAACAGTTTCCGCGGCAGAGGCAGAGGAGACTTTAGCAGAGGCGACAGCCGCGGAAACAACAATAACTTTCGTGGTGGTCGCGGCGGCATGGACAGAGGCGGCCGAGGAGGATCCAGGTAGGGATAACTCGTCTTCGCTGTGAATTTACTTGGCAGTTTGCGCTGTGTAGCACGATTACACAATAATTTTATATGTACAGGGGTGGAGGTGGCAGAGGTGGCCCAGGTGGCAGGGGCGGTTTTAACGATCGTGGCAGAGGAATTGGCGGTGGTCGTGGTGGTCCGACCAAGCGAGGCGGAGGTCCGCCGAGTTCCAACGGGCCTTCGAAGAGACCTCGTTTCGACCAACCATCTTCGCAACCGTCAAATGGCTATGCCACCCAACAATCCAAGTAAGTTTTCAAAAAAGTTTCCATGCCGATTGAGCCTCAAGGAATGAACATTCAAGTGTAAGTGATAATTGGTGCAGCGGATGATATACAGTGGACTTGGGTCCCGTTTTTCATTTTCTGGTTAACTTGTGATTTAGGATCAATTTCGTGATAATGTAAAAATTATATTTTTTTATTTGTAGTTAGTCATTAAACTTTAAAAGTTACCATTACAAAATTATCAGCTTAATCACAACTGTCAGTTTAATCATAAATAAGAAAAACACAATCTTTGCATCATCATCAGTTTAAGTCTAAACCTCGAGTTAACCAGAAAATGAAAAACTGAGTCTTAGATGTGAAGAGATGTTAACCGGTGTAAAAATGATCTTTACAGCCAAGGAGGTTATGGAGGTTCGAGTAACGCGTACGGTGGTCAGCAGCAACCTCAACAACAATCGGTGGGATACAGCGGTGGTGGTGGAGGTTACGGTTCGCAGCAGGGGTACACGCAGTCTTACCCCGGTTACGAGAGCTACCAACAGCCTCCAGATTACGCGCAGACAACGGTGAGCTGAGCTCGAGGAGAGGAATTTTGCTCTTCGTACAATTTGATTGGCATTCAGGGTTGTCATAGACCTGGAAAAGTTGTAGAAATTAAAAATGTTCTGGGGAAGATAGAAAAAAAAAAAACCTGGAATTTTGGACTTGCTCACAATTCCCTTAGATGCCTTTACTTGCATTCTTTTTTCCAGTATTCAAATTTTTGTTTGTCTGAATTTGGATTCAGGATTATATTATGTTACTAAACTTTTAAATTTACGTCGTTCCTAATAATATAAGCTACCTTTCCTGCAATCTTTGCTTCTAAACGTTCAAGTTTTGGATTGCACGTTGCTCGAAAATCCTCCACTGTCGTTTGGAAAACGTGGAAAAGCCGGGGGAATTTCAAAATTCATTTTCCGTGCCAACCCTGACATGGACTCATGAATAGACATCCCCCGCGCTTGTTTCCACCTCGGAAATGTAAGGTATCGATTTTCACTCTCGATTCCAGGGCTATCCGTCGTCTGCTCCGCCGGACAACAGATACGGCGGTGGAGCGTCGTCGGTCCCGGCCACTGGAGGCTTTAACGATCCCTACAATTACGGCAAAGCACCGCCATCAGGTAAGTCGTTGACCGAGGAAATGAGAGCGAGAGAACAAGCGTGCACGCAACGCTCGTCGTGATTCTCTTGCTTCTCTCTCGACACCCCGATTAATTCTCGCGCGCCCTCGTCGGAAACATTTCAAAGCCGCGTCACGAGCGGAATCGATGTTGGTCATGACATACAGTTAGTTAATTAATACCACGTGGTGATGCATGTCCAGCCAATTACCAGCAGGAGGCAGTGCCAGCTGTGGGGACGGGTGACGGGGGCGGGGGTTATGCCCCTGTTAACCCATATGATGACCGATTTTCTAATGCCAACGTAATCGACCGGGGTGGTTACTCGACACATCCTTACGGTTAGTTATCTGGCCCGCTCATGTCACTTCGTTCATATATATATATTGCTCATTAACTCCATGATCGTTAGAATGATCCCAGAGGGTCGCGTCTTCATTGCATCTTCAACGAGACGTTGAATTATCGGAGATGAAAATTTGCGATCGAACTTTGTAAGTTCGTCTTGTTGCAGAGAATTTATGACGCAACCGTAAAATATCGGACAAATTGGATTTTTGATCAAAAGCTTTCCACGAGATAATCTAATGTCTCGTTTCAACGTCAAGTGTAAAGTTTCCGGCAACCGTTTATTTTTTTCTCTCTCCTATTTCGTTCTCCAAATGGCGTTCGAGTGATTTTCCGTCGAGTTTTCGTAATATATCGTGATTGTTTTCCGGCGATCGTCGAAAGAGTTGCATAGGATTTCATACGGAGACTACCCTTATTTCCCTAACGTGGCTAAAAATCGTGAAAATAATCGGATGCGGAGCCTTACGTCGGGACACCAGCACTGTCAGCACTGCCTCCTGCCATCCTTCACTGCAGAACACTATAGGGTGTCCATGAGATACAATTTATCTGAGGGCTAAAAAACTATATCAAATTACTGTTTTATCACGTCTGTTGTTACAATTATTTTATTAATTATTTTGTTAGTATAATTTTATTATTCCCGTTATAATGTTCTTATAATTTTGTAGTTATATAAATATTCTCCTTTGTCAATCTAAGTCAAAAAATTAAATTTGAAAATTGATTTTAATCGATCCAACAAACCGTCGTTTCTCTTTCTTTCTATGGAGACTCTGTTGTATCTCGCTATGACTCGTCCCCTCCTCTCAACCACGTATTCCCGGTGTTTTCTCATGGCCGTGAAACGTTCGTCTAAAGTTGCGTTTTTCTCATGTGTAATTGTAGATTATCCCAGTCAAGACGGGGTTTATGGGAAACAAGACTATGGTAAGTACAACTCCCAGTACAGCAAAGCCCATTGACATTCGTCCTAACGCGGACATATGCTTATGTCACTATAATACTACTGAAGTAGGGAGTAACTTGGAACATGAGTGGTGCAGACGAATATATTCCGCTTCTTTTATTTGCCGCTATGTCTTTCGTGTTATTTTGTATGTATAATTATAAGTATTATGGATTTATATTATAATTATATTCACATAAAAGTTCAAATTTTATTGCTCTCTGCCTGGCTCCATTGACTACGAATAAGTATCATGTGATGAAAAATTTTGGTACTTTTCGCTCATTGTTTCATTTTGGTACTTTTCGCTCATTGTTTCACATTATTTCATTGTAAGATACTTTGTATAGTTTACAAAATATTATATTAATTATAAATTTGGTACTTTTCTTTTCACGATTGTAAGACAGCGAAACGGCTGCGTTCAGCGGAACAAAGCGGATCTTTACTGCTCGCTTAACACGAATCAGTGAAAATATCACTAATCGAATCAGTGAAATAGTATTCTACTGACAGTATCAATAATCAGTGAGTATTCGCTAGTTTTGAGTGAAAACATATCCTTACCTCTTTTCTGTCTAATAATTCACTGATTTTGGCTAGTGAAAGATTTATTGTCAATCGTTTCACAGCAGAAACACATACACGTATGCATATCGTGTATGCTTTCAGTCTTATATCGTATTTAGCATATTTCATATGACAGCAGACTCAGAAACCATAGATTTCTAGTCCTATCAAGATAAGTGAGTTTTTCAAATACGATATAAATTAAATCAATTAAACGTAATTGAAGAAATATTTTAGGCAGAATCATTGACAATACTTTATTTAAAAGTGTGATTAAGATAATAAAAAGGAAATAATAAATTATATCTTTTCCTACTGTTTCTGCAGTTAGATGGAAACATTTGTTGCTATTAACAGATTTTTGCAGTGAAAATTTATCGATTTGCAGTGCCATGTCACCATTTATGTTGACTCATATTACTTCAACGTTGTATTTCCTGAACGCAGCCATAATCTTCGCACAATTTTCGAGAAATTGTTCATTTGTAACCAGAAAAAAAAATACTACAAGTTTCAAGAACTCACAGGTTTCCATCATTTGCACCATTCAGATTCTAAACAGCTCCCATCGTAGCCTATCGTATCCTCGGATTAAGATCGCCATCGATTAAACGGCTGTATTTTATTAAAACTTGACAATTGAAGCACATAAACGAAAGTGTACAGTAAATCTCAAGGGAAATTATGAAAGCATATTGTTTTTGGCCAATACGCAATTTATTTGTAATTTACATTCGCGTGTAATTACATAATAGATGTGCAATTTAATTTAAAACCGAGAGAAGATGGTTGAGAAAAGTTGCATCTTTTTCCAAGGATGCGAGGTGACGAGTATTCACCGTAGAGAGCCGGAAAAAATTAATATTAAAAAGAAAAAGAAAAAAAAATAAGAATCACAAAAATTCAGCTTAAGACGACAGGAAAGGCGTTAGAAGGTAGAAGGCGCCAGGATATAGGTAGAATCTATATATCGCAAAATGACACACACAGGAGAGTTAGGAATATACATACTTTCTATAATATTTTCCGGAGAATTTTAGTATAGGTATCAGTGAGTGTAGTGTATTTAAGTATCAGTGTCGTCGTATCATATAATATTTGGATATGCAATCGAGAGATAATGGATTGTGGATTCAAGAATTGCGAATTCTTCGAATTGATCCGAATGAGAAAATTATAGTCAATTTTGCACTGTTTGTAACGACTCGTGGCGTTGAAAAAAAAAAAAGAAACAAGAGACATACGTACATATATAAACTTTAGGGTGATACGAGGCAGTGTGATTTTGGTCTATAACGTATATATGCGTGTTTAGGTCGTAGT
This sequence comes from Dinoponera quadriceps, assembly GCF_001313825.1. NCBI lineage: Eukaryota > Metazoa > Arthropoda > Insecta > Hymenoptera > Formicidae > Dinoponera > Dinoponera quadriceps. Next base: position 812,114 of record NW_014554681.1, on the reverse strand, counting down.
AGAAATAGCAGGAGCAATATCACATAGAGGAAAACGTTTACGACATTGCGACGAGTATTTGCAGTACAAATTAACGGGACGTTTGCAATATCATGAAAACTAAGGAACGAACCGAGAAATTTTTACACGATATCACAGAAAGTCTGTCTATCCACGCCCGATGTTCGGATATCCGTGACGAATATGTATAAATATATATTTACAGTATTATAGAGCACTCTATATATATATATATATCTATATATATATCACAAGTCCATTCATAATTCTACAAAGAAAAAGAGCGAAAAGATACGATTTCATAATATCGATAACACGAGAGAGCGCTAACGATATCAATATTTTTACGAAGTTAGGGACTAATCTATCCGAAATCTTGGAAAAGATATTTCTAAGGAATATTATCGTTACGAGACATACTTACACGATCGAGGGAAACCCATTTTTTTCTTACGTGTATCATAAATCAGGCAAAGAGAACTCTCTCTCTTTTCGGACGTATCGTCTCACACACGAACTCACACACGCACACTTCTACACGCAAAAAGCAACATAGGCAGGTCTCGGCAAAGAAGTCTCGTAGAGATGCAGGTGTTGCTAGTAGAAGGATCGATAACATGTAGTATGCGTAGGGCGAGAGATAAGGAATAATAATTTGACGAGAGTTAATAAGGGATATTAAAGAAAAAAACCTTGATATTTCGTAATGTATGTAGAGAGGCAGAATACGAATTCTATTTCCCGAGTAATTGAACGGAGGAGCTATGGTTGTTTGCAGGTGGCAGTGCTGGTTACCAAAACGCCCAGTCTCAGCGACGTTATTAAAGATCCGACACAGTAAAACCGCTCGTTAATTTTATATGTAGGTAGACGACATTTTTCCTAAACGTAAAAAACGAAAAGAACAAAAAAAATGAAGTAAAAAAAAACATGGAGGTAAAATAGGAGGAGGATTCGATCGCCGTACGAGTAAAGGGATAGGAAAGGAGAGGAGATATGTTATATATCTCTCTCTTTGAAATTGTGAGATAAGAGAATCGAACGCGACGATAATAGCGATGACGACGATGATGATAATGATAATGATAATAATAATAATATTAATCGAAGAATCCTGAAAGCAAAGTCCCTCGCACGTAAGAGCCCATCATCGCGAACACCGTATATCGTATGCGTTTATTTTAGTTTCTATTCTCAGATTCCGTAGAGTCTTGAGAAAGGTGGAAATCGGTATTCACACATGGACATGTTAATTGACGCTTCTTGGCGGATGCGAAGTGGAGTTTTTTTGGTGCGAAATTTCCGCCCGTTTCAGCCATTATAACATTTTATAATCTTCTAGTCGAAAAATCGTCGAAATCTCACTTCTCAAATGTTTTACTTCTCAAGTATTTAGCCGGAATCGTATTTCACTCTACCAAGATATATTCGAACAATTCGAATGAGTGAGAAGCGCAAATTTAGGTTTCTGGGATCTATGCGTGCGAAATTTGGAGAAAAAATGTCGAGATTTATTAAAAATTATTTTTTTGTAAGTTAAGTATAAAATAAAACTTTCGCAATTTACAAACATAATATATAAATTTATATTATAATACCTAAAAAATACTTTGATATAGAAATGGCATTAACACATTGATTGCCACAGAAAGGGAAGGGAGGGGATCTCCGGTGACAAACATTGATGATTTTATGGCATCTCATTAATTTACGGCCAAACGAATTAAGTGTCGTCAATAAAACGATAAGATAAATGATTCGTCGATAGCAAGTGAATAAAAAACTGAGAAACATTAGCTGACATATGCGTGAGAAAACATATATTCACCGTGAATTGGATTATTCGAATTTCATTTAAGTTTTAAGATAATCCGTATTCATCACCGTGGCAATCAACGTATTGAATAATTTATTTTCAATTTATTTTCAATTTTATTTTTAAACATTAAGTCTCGTTGTTTATATATTCAATTAAAAAATATATATGCTTTACAAGATGAAAAATGGTATAGAAACGTGAATATAGGTGTAACACAATTGGCAATCTTTAATTTCATTTCTAAATTCGGAATATGCCTCCGTTTAAAATTAAAATCCCACAAGTGTGGGGCATCCGCCTTACTTTGCATTAAAAAAATTTATATATACACATAGTAATATATATAATATATAATATATTATTTTTATTATTATTATTATTATTAATATTAATCGAGTTTAACACGTTGAGTGCCGCGCGGCATTCAATGTGTTAGAACTACGATATATAATATTATATTATAATTTTTAACAAAATATAATTCTCGTTGAGGCTCTAATTGAGAGAGATTTCCATCGGAAAAAAATATCGACTTCGCATCCGTCCGAAAGTGATTTACTCGCTTTCCCGCTGATTTCCAGCTTTCCGCGAGCGTTCCCCGCGTCGCTTTGCTTTCGAGGGATTTTTCCGTTCTCCTTTGGCTGGTCCCATTCGTTGCGCGCGCGGAACGACTTTCGACCGATCGATCCATACACTCGACGATGTAGGGAATGATATTTTATACTTGACACGCACTCAGCAGTTATTACTATTACGTCATTATGTCGCTTATACGATGATCTTTAGGATTAAGTACAGCCCTGGCGGAGCGTTACGCTCTCGTCGATCTTGTTTCATCCACGATTTAAGCGAGAAATAGCGTAATTTAATATTAACAGTTATTTGAACCCACGCATATATACACACATACACAGTAATAGACGATAGAATGATAACGATGATTATTAACGACACGTTGCAAATGTATGGCCGATTTCCTGTTTTGTAAATAGAAACTCGCAAATAAACCCATTGATGGAAACAAGAGAAGGACGCGCGAATTGTAGAACTGCGTACTTGACGCCTCCAAAGTGGCGAGGGTATATCTTTTAATTTACTGAAATCGCCGAGATCTTTTTATTATACACGCCTGAATTTCGCGCATTCGCCAAAGACACCGTCGACTTTTCTTTTCGATATTTGTAATTCTGTGTAATTCGGTGGGCGGTCAACATCATCGTCGATTATTATCTGATATAACGATTGAGTTATATCGAACAGTTGTCGTTTGGGAATTTTTGAGAAGCAATTGGCTGGTTTATCGAGAAACGACGACGATCGAAATAGGATTCGAGTCTTTGTAACGGTCTTTCGTCCGACGAACAATTGTAGCAGTCGAAATGAAACGACTGAAGAGAAAACCCGAGAGAACGGACGATGAACGTTTAATTCTATGCCGTTGAATTATCTCACGTTATCTTATAATAGTTAACGAATTCATTGCTTAAATAATTTATATTGCGTTTCTTGTATACGATGGTTTTTCATTTTATGAATAACTATACATATACATATATATATATACATATATATACATAGGAAATTCTATATATAAAGCGTATACATGAGAATCACATGTTGTCATGTTTCGATATATTGTAAGCGATTGCTCGATTTAAATGAAAGGCACGCTGAAAAAAAGAAAAAAAAACTGTACAAAAGCATCACACCGAAGATTTGCTGTTATTGTCACCTCACCTGCGGCACGAGAGAGACACAGAAAAAAAGTACGGACGCAAAACCAGCAACTGCCCTAGGAAGAGACAGGCTAATCTCGCATAAAGCGAATGGGCGAATAAGTGAAAAAATGAGCGAAAGATCGTCTCGATAGTGTAGCGATGAAGTAGGTATGAAGCTTTTTTACGAAATCCTAGTAGATTAGAGATTACTATCCGCTCGGGCGATCTGCTAGGCTCTCGTAGATCTACCGAGCCGCCACTACCACCACCACCACCACCACCCTTCGTTCACGGATTCTTCGATCGAGTTGTAACCGATTTTTCGTTAACGAAAACCCCAAGAGGCGAAAACGGTGGTCTTGACATGCCACCATCGAAGAAAATCTTAAAAAGCGAGTTTGAGAAGTGTGAATTCTTTTGTAATTCGAAATTTAGTTCTCCCTCGGTATTTTCGCTAAAGGTAAATCGACTCCAAATTTATCGAAAGACCCGTGAACGAAGGATAAAAATCAGGATTTGGGAAACCATAGAATCCAATATTTAAAATATATAATAAAGATAAAGGATAAATAATTATGAAGAATATTATATACAGATTTAAGAAAGTATAAAGTTTACTTTTCTATAATACTATATCCAAAGTTTGATAAAATGAAATATCTTAGATTAAACAGTATCGTACAAATTTAAGAGGAAAACTTTAAGAAGTTTGCAAATTCTATAGTTTCACGATGATGTCACTATTCCAAAAAAGTAATTCTATAATATTTCATCCCTCCGTCGTAGTGTTGCAAACAATCAATGGACGTAACTATAGCCCGAAGTAAATGAATCTCCACATATATCTCTCGTCCGCGTTTTCCTGTATAATCATAAGCGAGAAACTCGAACTGAATTTAAATTCAAATTACGATATATTAATTCCATCTAAGCTCGATCACGATATATCTTGTTTAGCATTATAATACTAATCAAGAGTCTTATATACTAAATTAAGAAACGATGTAAGTACCACTAGAACGTAACACACAAAGTTTATAAGCGATGTGCTCGGGTACTCAGAATACTAATTTAATGGAAAATTTGACGAAAACTGAGTTTATTTCACAGGCGTAACGACAAGCTGATATACTTAGGAAACAATGAATGAAAGAGAGAGAAAGACGAAAGCGAGACAAAGACAGAGAAAAGAATATCGTCCCTCCAGCAAGAACATGCCAAAAAATCTCTAAACCACAGAAAAAAAAACCCTCAAAAAAAGGGAAAATCGAAAAAAAGTAATATAGTGATAGAGTTATTGTCCTTGATTGCACGGTTGCTTCGTTGATAGTCATTACAAGCTCGAGTAATACATACAAATTAGTGTCCTTTGATTCACGCTTATAACCCCTGTATAATATGTTTACTCGGCATATAGAGTTTACCATATATAGTATTTTTTTCATATACACGACTTTTTTTAATCGCGTTTCTTCCGATCTACCGAGTAAAGATAGATGTACGTTCGACGAATACACGAGTATTGCCAAGAAGTGCAGAAATTCGTAAAGTTCTGCGACGTGAGAAAATGCAGGGGAAAGCAAGCAAGAAAAGTAACGAGATTCTCATTTATGAGACTCCTCCCAAACGCGCATAAAGAGCAAAACACTAAATGTTAAATGAAATCAAATGCTCGAGTAGACCTCAACCCAAAAGTTCAGGTGAGTAAAAATACAAATAAATATCTATCCGTTCTTTGTGAAAAGCTATCAATTTCGAGAAAGAGAGAGAGAGGGGGACAGAGAGAAACGAAGAGAGAATGTGTGTATATTTATAAGAATAGAAAGGCTCTTAGATGTGTTCACAATCGCAAAAGAAACTTGAGGCTGGAACGCAAATGTTAACGTGCGTAAATAAATTGAGAGATTGAAGTCAGAAAGAGGATGATCACATTCTCAGACTTCAAAGCGAACGATTGGGTCCAATTTTAAATTTTCTTCATGCGGGAAAAGCAAAACCTAACAAAGGAAACCGCAATTAAGCGAAGTCAAGTTTTTCACGTTTTCGTTATAAAAAAATTTTTTTTGCCGGACTTCGAAGAACATCATTCGCGGCTGGGGAAGAACGAGATGAATTTTTGTTTAATTAAGACCGATACTTATTTTAATAGATTTGTAAAAATTGCATTTTATATCGGTTATGCATTACATAATTTTTTGAAAATAAAGTTGAAAATTTTATGAGCACAACATAAAATGTTTATTTTTTAAAGTTTTTACCGTTTCTTTCAAAAATTTTCCAATTTAATCATTTAAACTCGAATGATTTTTTATTTTATTTTATGATAAACTTTTATAAATAGAAAATATGTGTATGTATATGTTTGCATACATATACATTTAAAAATACTTTCATTTTATCTGAAATTTTTAACAAATTGCTTGGGAAATCAGAGAATTTTCAAGGCTTTTTTTCGGATTTGAGTGGACATTCTGTTCTGAGTCAAAAGGCGAACCGGCGACAAACAAAAATTCATCACGAATGTGATACAAAAAATATCAAAAGAATCGTCGATTGCATAAATATAACTTTGCTTTCGAGCATAAGCAACTTTGAGAAATTCAGAATTATTGCTGATAGAATCCCCGCGCTGTAATAATAATCTTGACAGACCCGTTAAGACATAAATCGTAAGGTCGAATGAAAACTGTTAAAAACAATGAATTTTTCATTTGTTTTCTTTTCTTCCTGTCTTACTTTTCCTGCGCTAAACAGAACTCAAGATTGAGCCGAAGTGTTCGTTTTGAAGAGATCTGGAAGCTTACTCCTCTCTCTGACTCAGCTCATTGTTCAATATACTTGTAGATATATACAAAAATTAATTGAAACGAACGAGTACTTCAACTACTGCACTTGTCGAGCATAAAATACATACATTCAGTAGAATACTTACAATCTGTAGATGAGATTGAAAAAAAGATACGTGTTATAGGCGATACGTGTATCGGATCGAGGCATTTGCGGAACGAAAGTCCATTTAACTAACTGATAGGCAGAGTTGCGTTTCTTTATATTTATGTCTCCCGTGTAAGCACACGAATTAAGAGATAAAAGACAAAAGAAAAAAAGATATTCGCAACAACCAAGTAAAAGCGTGCGTTAGGACAAGAGCGGAGGTGATTTCGTAGAGATTCGCACTTTTCACGAAAAAAGAATTTGCGGTGGTGACGTTATTGCCGCGTTATCATTGTCACCGTTGTAGTTCACGAGTTATCCGTAGAATATACAGTTTTTCGCGAGAAGAGTTCTCGTAGACGAATCATTTTACCGCTTTGTACGCACGATAGCTGCAGCACAGTTAACAACATAATTCGTTAGGCGTTAGATTGTTCTATAAAAAAAAATAGAAAAGGAACCTAAGAGCGGTAATAATCACTCGACTTGTCCGCTTTCCGAGACTTTCGATAGAGAAGGATAGGCACGACTAGAAGGACTGACAAGAATACAATTCAATACTATTGATTCGATCGCTGATCTACAGCAGACAAGTCATTCGAGTGAGCAAGTAGTAGTAATACTAATAATAATAGTCGTAAATGACGACTCTTAAAGACCACGAAACTTTAAATAAGATACTAGCATTAAAACTGAACGATGAGTCCAGATTGATTTCACGGAATATAACGGTCCCGATCGCTCGACCTCTTCATTTGATTTGCTGTTGTTGCTTTCTCTAGGCTCTCACAACAACTATAAGCACGGTACGTGATCATCAACGTCGTGGGAATCGCCGCATGACTGGTATACGCATCACCGGTGACATCATCGTCGCCCCGAAAAGTCGCGAGATCACAGTGAAATCGGAAGGGAAGCACCGTGACTACATCGACTCGAGGACCAAAGAAACTCTATGCCGTATCCTTGAACTGTCCATGCACTTAGGTCACGGATATCGCGTTTCTTTCAACGCCGCCAACGAAGTTCCTCATGTAAGCGCGTGGATCACCGACTGATGATCCACGTTGCCAAATTAATACTTGTATAATATTTCTGAAAATTATTACAAAGATTATCGAGTTAAAAGATAACGTAATATTTTTCTTATCAAATACTTTTATCTATATTTGTGTAAGTAAATTTCGTATGATAGATTAATATAGCAAGTGTCATTGTAACGTATACATAGCTATTAATAAACAATCGTTTGACGTCTATCACGCGTTGCGGAATTACTTGCGAAACGACCAAAACCCTCATTTCTGCGCAGCTCAGAATCTTGAAAACTATCCCAAGATCTTGAGATGCTCTGTAACTGGGAGGGGATACTTCAGGAATACTTTCAAGATACTTTAATTTCAACAATACGTAGGTGAGATCGTTTGTAATCTAAAATAAATGTCACAGCTTAATCTTAAATATATTTTTATTAAGTATTTATTCGCATGTCTGATATAAATATCGAAGCAATATACAGTGACGGTCTAACAGTTCTGGCGTTTGCTGTAACAAATTTTCAAGTTGATTCCATCGATTACATATAGAGTTTCAGAAATTTGTATTTGTGATGAATAAGAATGGGGACTACTTACTATTTACATGTTCTGTACAGTGATATCTTGCAGATTCAAGAGATGCGCGCGAGGTTACGCACGAGACGTCTCGCCTGACGAATCGGAGCCTGGCGAATAAATGAATCTTTTAGGATACACATGACGGATAACGTTCGTTTTGAATTCTGAACTTTCTTTTATCGATAAAAGTGCCTTAAATAAGCCGGATAATTTCTAAACCACTTTTAGAGGCACTTTCATCAATAAAAGAGAGTTTAGAATACGGGCCTAAAAGACCGTCCACAATAGCCGCAAAGTATGTGGTAAGAAGTAAGCGGTAAGCTAATTGACCAATTGGAATCGTACATTCCAAAAATAAATCGATTGCGGTTGGTCAATTGTAGGACGGTCCTTAAAACTTAAGGACATAAAACATCGTCTTGAACCAATAAGTCAGTCATTCTGCTAAAACCTCAAAGGACCGTCTGCATCAAAAGTAGTAACACTGCCGAATAAGAGTTTTTTTTTTTTTCAGTGGAATAAAGCGTAACAGCGGGAATAAGCGAAATGAATCATTTCCTACTTCCAATGTAGACGTTCCTTAATGCTAACGGGATTACTTATGTCACCTTCGTCCGTTTTGGTCTCGCATTTCTCGCAGGTGTACTTAATACAAGCCATGTGCCTCTTGCACGTGAACCTCGAGCAGGTGTGGCACTTGAGCGTCGTGCTGGTGTTCTTCGCCCGGCCGCACATGAAGCATCGACCCTTCTTCCTGACCGCACCGTCCTCGCTCATCACTTCGTGACTGCGCTTCCTCGAGGAACCCTGCTCATCCTGCTGCGGGTTGCCTTCGCAGCCGCCCACTTGATGCAGAATCACCGCCCGGATGTTGACAGGCAGCGTCTTGATCTTCGCTCTCTCCTGCGGCCAAGGTTTCGATCCGATTATCGTCTTCACCGCGCGAGCGAATTTCGCGAGAAGCCAACGGCGCGTTTTCCCAACTTGTACTCGTCAGCTTCTTACAGACGAGAATTATTCGCGAGGCTAACCGGGAAACCTTGACGCTTTCTCGCTCGAGACTTGCCTGCAATTGCGGCTTCAGCAACGCTAGCGCGAGGTTCTTCAGGAAGACCCTGCGGTACTTCTGCGGCGACTCCCGGCGAGACACATTGTAAAGAACCTGAGCGTTCATCCCGGCCACGTCGAGCAACGCGAAGAACACCGCCAACGGCCACCTGGTGGTCCTCCTCGACACGGAGTGCGTCGCGCGCGTTCGTTCGACCGCGTCCATCGCGTCCTTCGCCGCGCTGTACTCCTCCACGATCACCGGCCTGTTGGTCCGCGGGTCGAGTTCTACGCTATGATGCCTGCTTGATAACATGATCAGGGTCTTCTTGTTCTTCTCGTGGGACACGTGCGACACCAGCGTGACGTCGTCGCGGAAGCCGAAGAGCGAGCTGCCGGCGGGCCGCGACTTGCGCGGTAAGAAGCACAACGGCACCTCCGGCCGAGCCGTTCCCACCGCGCCCAGGAACGTCACTCCGTCGTCCAGGAACGAGACGACGAGCGGGTAACTCGCGTAACGACCGTCGCAGGTGACCACGTTGGCGAAGGAACCCTTCACGTGATCGATCAGCCGGTGCACGACGGCCGCGGGGTCGTCGCTGAGCCTGTAGACAGCGGCGAGCTCTCAAGAATTGTTGTTAAAACAATTCAGGCTTTCATAAGACCGCAAAGTAATGAATCAAGTATCAACTAGAGTCGGATACTGTGTAGGATAAGAATGCAGTTCGGACTGAAGACGGTCTCAAGGCTCTCGACTAGTCGCTATGATCGTCCTTCGGTCTGTTCTTTGTAGCTGAATTGGCTGCACTGGTTCAAGAAATTTACACACACATTGAAGCGTAGGAAGCGTATATACGAGTATAAGATTATCGTGCTTCGGTGTACGTTATTTTCTCGAACTAGCGCAGCCAGTTCAGCTGTGAAAAATAGAGACTACTGGTTTGATGGCGAGAAAACGCGTAGTATTCTCGCGTTAACGTTCAAATAAAAAGGTACGTCCACACATAAAATGATATTTGTGATCGATTCGGCATACTTGTAAAATTGTTCGAACACTTTTACTCGAACAATCGATAAATAGCCGTGGAATTAAAATTGACATCGACAAGATCATGAGAAAAGAGATGGGAAAGGAAGGTTCTATGTCAGGTTCGCGACTTATTTATTGATTGCACGGATAAAACAAAACTGTTCGGACAGCTTTGCAAGTATGCTAAATCGACAAATGTCATTACAAGTTATGTGTTTTTATTCGAACGTATGAACGCAAGAATTTCTGCCATGCGTCTTCCCGCTTCTGATGTCATCAAACAAAGATAGTTGCAGCACGTAGTCTGCAACTTCTAGTCGGCAGCCTTGAAACAGACTGAAACGATTATATTCGGCGAAGTTCAATATCCTCCTTCGATTACTTTGAGATATCGGCAATCGCCGAGCGTGTCGCACTTGCGTGCTTGTTTATCCTTGTACCTTTCGTAGGATCGAATGGTCTGAAAACTTTTGAGACAGAGATCCGGACGCCCATCGCTACCTGTAGGGGCCGTCGGGTTGTTGGCCGCAGCAGAGTTCCATGTTACAGGTGAAAGACGTCTTGATGTCCACCAGCACGACGATCCTCAGTCCGTACTTCGCTGTTGTACACGACCTGTTAGCCATATACTGCACGAAGTTACACTTGCTGCCTCTGAACGCCTGCAGTCGGTCGCCAACGGCGAGCTGCTCGCTCGGCGAGTACGAGTCCCTGCAGTTTTGCACGAACTTCTCCCAGACGTTTCTCACGAGCGCCAGCTTGTCCGTCCTCAGCCTCATGGTCCTCGTGCTCCTGTCGTCGAAGCGCAGGCAGTCCAGGAGGAACAGGAATCTCCTGTAAACGTGAAAGGTTGAATCGGACTCGATGATGACTAAAATCTGACAAGAAAAATTTACTACTGGCTAAGGAAGCTTCGTTCGTCTCGAAGCATGTATAAATTTTCACGAATTCGGAGAAGTTACACTTTGCTGAATGAGGTATAAAATAATTTAAATAAATAATATGTAAGAATATGTCTGTACTATTTCTGTTTCTACTTGTGCTGAGGATCAGTCTTTTACATTGACACTATAGTCTTGAAGCTCCGGGAGAAATCATTTTTCCCCGACTTTTTCGCGGATTTCTTCAGTTTCTGTCCCGAGAATATAGAAATCCGTTTAGAAAAATTCACGCGTACGGTTTCACATGCCACGTTTACTTTTTCCCGTAAAGAGGGTAAGAAACCAACCCACGGGAAAATTGGGGGGAAAAAAACGAAACTTATCCCGAAACTTTAAAACTATAATTCACACGTAGCTGTGACGAGTAATTCTTTTTCTGCTGTTGCAGACAAGATACCTGCTGGATTCTCATACTTTGTCTCGCGCATTCCTTGCCTGTAACTCATGGTGGAGCGACATATCTCCAAGCCGGTGCCGTCGTCTGTCCACAGCTCCAGCAGATTCGTGTGGTTGGCTCTTTTCACACCGGTGAGATACAACAGACCGATCAGCGCCAACAACTCGGCCCTCGTCATCCACTTTACGTCCCTCTCCCTGGAATACGTGCGGGACAGACGCTTGTGCTCGATCAGTAGATTAGTGCAGGCTACGATCTCCTCCAGCATCCCGTTGTCGATGATCTCGAAAAGGGCGGACGCCTCGTCCACGATCCCGCACTTTTTGCCTTCGTGACGAACGCTTTCTTTCTTGATGGCTTCCTTGAACGTATCGGCAGTTCCGCTCGCACACGGAGTCTTCCTCCAGAGGGTGATCTTGTCTCTGCCGACGTAGACATCCTCGTTCGCATCGTCGATCGCTCGGTCACTCGAATTATCCGACAGAGACGGATCCTGCTCGACGTCGTGTTTCTGTTTCGCGTCGGAGACGATGTGCTCCCCCTCAGAAGAGATTTCTTCGATGCCTTCGACGTCCGACTCTGATAACTCCGATAGGATGTTGGATATTTCATCGTTAACGATGCCATCAGGAGAGCTGGAGATTAAGTCGAAAATTAGAAGCGAATTGTTTCTGATCTTTTTATCGTGCTAAGGCATTTCTTTGTGTAAATATTAAGAATATGTAAGAATGGAAAAATTTTTAATGTTATAAACATACAAATAAATATGTACATCATATTTTGTTACATTATTTCTGCGCGCATTACTTAAATATGAATTCTACGCTAGACTGAAGTGTTGTCAACTCTGTTGCTTGATCAATTCTAAGGAAATTGTAAGTTTACTAGAAATAAATGCGCAATAATGTAGTGCTACATAAGTTATAATTGAAAAATAAGCCCTAGACTTATGGATATTAGTTATTCTTGTCCTAATTAATGATAGCACAGAGCTGCGATGATCATTGTAGCTGCGGATCAATATTCCTACAACAATAGAGCTACAACGATGTTATATTTCTAGTTTAGAAACACAAAAGACAAACGTCTCATTTTTTCTTTACTCAAAGAGAATATTAATTAGTTATTTCCAAGTTGTAAAATAACATTGACTGTTCTTAAAATGTAGAAATTCATGTATATTGCACCTTTACTTACATAACTACGCGCGTGGCGTACCGAGTACACCGCGAATCGGTGGTGGTCATCGCCTTGGAATGAAAACGAAATTGACAGACAAAAAAAGCTTCTTATCTCAGCGTTCGAGCACTCGAAAGAAGGATTGCTAAGTCTTCCCGGAAACATTCTTGTAGTTTTAAAAGCTCAGCTGCTTTTAAGCTGCAGTGGCGCACACAGTGCCGCGATGCGCGCAGTTACGAGTGAAATATGCATCTGGTCTATTTTATCCGCCATCGATATACGTATTCAAAATTTCGATGATTGTAAATGATTAAAACAGAAAATTAAAAAAAAATCTGCTCGTTCTGTCGGCAACGCGAACCAGAAAATAAATATCAAAATATTTGTGGATGCTGCATTTTCAATAAATAAAGCGTTGGAAGTGGTACGTATAAAATGTATCAAGAAAAAACTAATAAGAATAAAGTTGCTCGTTAGCAGTTGTTTGAAGACTATATTAAACAGCAGAAGTTCGTCTAAAAAATCGACTAAATCGAACAAGATAAAAATAAATTCTTCCCCGATTTGCCACTGAGTCATACTACGACTTCGAATTTGTAGCAGAAACCGGTGGCGACTCGTAGCAAGAATTTCGGAACTAATAAAAATAACGAGTCTAAACGTAACGGGTCATCCGAAGGCCAAAACCCGAATTCTGCCAAGGCGATATTCGAAAATTGCTTTTCATTAACGAGAAATAAAAATCCTTTTAAAAGCTGGCGTTTAATTGTACTACAAATGTTGCAGAAACTATAAAAAAATATTACATGTCTAGGTTAGCCTTCCTGTACACGCGAAATCCACGGACCTAACAACGTGTTGACAAAGTTCCAATAATTAAATCATTGAAATATTACCAAAAGAGTTACACACATAAAAAAAAAATGTGGTAAGTATCGTCAATAGACGACATGTGCCTTACCAGGTTTTATATGTGTCCGTCCTTGTCTAGGGGAGTGCTAAACGTCTCTCCTTTCATACTACACGGTAGGTGGAGTAACCAACTGTTCTTATATACTAAAAGATAGAATCACGAGTGCATGCGAGAAAGCTCTTTCTTCGCGAATAACTCCGAAACTAACAATTTTTTCATAAAACTATAAAGGAAAAGTTACTTGCAAATGTTGCCCTGTATCTTCCCGTGTGAGTGTTACGTGTAAAAATCATTCACACAATTTAAATCATCAGACTTATTCACATAATCTGAATCGTAAAAAACTTTTTGTTTGCAAAATACATCATCCTGTATAGGACAAGAAAAGACAGATCATTTGCAAGTGATTTAAACTACATTGAAGCTAAACAGTGATGGAAATGTTAGGAGATTTTAAGCAGCTTTCAATTTTCCCGCTACGATCTATGTAATTGATAATTGTAGAGGGCGCTTTGGCGTACTTTCCTTGCATTAGTGCATGGAAGTGTAGTTAAAAGGAGCAATCATAACGTATTGGTGTGATCATTTGCCGTGATGAGCGTGACGAACGCAACTGTCAAAAGTTGTTATATACTTAGGTTAGATAAGGCCCTGTCAAATATTTTTCTGCCGGACAACGAGCCGATTTTCGTAGGTCGTTCGCCGGAAACTGGCATCACAGACACAAAATGTTCGCGGCAACAAGGTGTGTATTTCCTGAAACGTACGAATTCCTTGCAAAATTAATGAATCTGAAAATATAAATTTGTTCAATGTCAGCTGTTAACTTTAGCTTTTATTTATGTAAAATAAAGGATAATTCAGTAAAATTCATATAATTTGCATGATAACGTGCGCATGACACTTTGTGCCAAATGTATAAAATATATTTCTATTTCAATTTGCAATCATTATTTATCATATTGATTGCTTATCTTCTTGCCAACAGTGCGTTTGTGCGCAAACTATACGGAGGCTATCGTCACAGTTCAGCAAGTGGGTACGCACTCCTGTGGTTTTAACGGCTTCAAAACTCAGAAGGATGTGAGGTTTGTAGCAAGACACAGCGATCGTTTGGAGCTGCTGTATGGCAAATACACGTATGAGTTTGAATTCAACCCACCGCCACCTGCAAGGAGTTTCATGCCGAGAAAGAGATTTTATGAGATGGAGACAGATGAAACTGAAGACAGAGCTAAAATGTTGAAGCTGGAAAAGTGTTCGAACGAAGAGCTGGAGTGCAGAAAAGAGGAAGAAAGATCGTCTTCAAACGATGTTCATTCTGATCAGAAGACATTGCATGCTGCATATAGCGCATCTTCTGAGGAAAATAATAGCAATTCAAGTGTATCTGCCAAATGGGAGAGTATTGACAGTGGGAAATTAATGATTTATACAGCATCCTCTGTTCAAAATCGATCGAAAGTAATTTTAATTTTCACAAGTACACTTTATATTTAAATACATCAATAAAATTATGATATACACAGTTTTATCGTATATATATATACATATAAATAATGTATACTTGAATATATATTTAATAATTGTACAACTATTTTTAAGTGTTAATTTACAATATTTGTTTACAGTTAATAATTGATCTTAATTGTAGGTGGCAGCTTACGACATGGATGGAACTTTAATTAAAACTAAGTCTGGCCTGGTGTTTCCAAAATCCTGCAACGATTGGCAACTATTGTATCCCGATGTGCCCGGTAAACTGAAGCAGTTGCACACAAATGGATACAAGATAGTAATCTTCACAAACCAAGCGGGCCTTGCTTCGGGCAAAGTCAAGATCAACGATTTTAAGCTTAAGATCGAGAACATCGTACAGAAGATCGGCATCCCTATTCAAGTGCGCATTATAACTAAGACTAATCACTAAACGATAATTATATAATTTCGAATTATGAATTCGTCAGACACATCGTGTTTGTTGACGCTTCGTTTCTTCATAGGTTTTCATCGCTGTAGGAAGAAGCATCTACAGAAAACCGGCCCTCGGTATGTGGGAAGCATTAGAGAAAGAGGTGTGTACGCTAATGTATGCGGTATTCTAATACTTTGTACTTGGAGAAGCTACGGCTTCTCAGAAATCTCATGGCATCGATGATTTTAGAAAAACGGAGGTATAGCGATCGACAAAGCGAATTCATTTTACGTCGGCGATGCGGCCGGCCGACCAAAAACCTGGGCCGTTGGCAAGAAGAAGGACCACTCCACCGTGGATCGATTAATGGCGCTAAACTTGGATATCAAATTCGAGACACCCGAAGAACACTTTCTGAAGCACAAAGCTGCCCTTTATGTATTACCTCAGTTTAACCCCAAAAACTTGCCAAAAGATATTACCGTGTGCAAACCTGCAGACGCAAATCTGACGCCAAAGCAACAAGAGGTTGGTAATACGTGATCATTTTTTACAGAATTATTGAGAGACACCTGAAAATGCTTATCTGTCACGTAACGTAAAATCGAATATCCTTCTCTTTAAATTCAAACTTATAAAGAGATTTTCTATTTAATGTTATACAGAATTAAACGAGACTACATGATTATATAATTGTTCTTCTTAAATTTACCACCAAAGTCGTTAAATAAATAGTTTTATAATTGTAAGATCATGTTCCAAGTATCGATTGTATTTCTCAACGTGCTCAATATTTTTGTTAACAGGTAATTCTTATGGTTGGCAGTCCAGGCTCTGGAAAATCATACTTCGCAAAGCACTATTTGAAGGAATATGAATACGTGAATAGAGACGCTCTGCGTAGCTGGCAGAAGTGTGCCGCTATGGTCGAACAGTATTTAAATCAGGAAAAGAGCGTGGTTATAGATAATACTAATCCCGATCCAGCCTCAAGACAGAGGTACACGGAAGTAGCCAAGAAGTATAAAGTTCCAGTACGATGTTTCGTCATGACGACGAGCATGCAGCATGCTAAGCACAATAATAAGGTAATCAGAGTATTAATAGTGTTAACTGTTATCGCTCTCTCTCTATCTCTCCCTTTCTCTCTCTCTCTCTCTCTATTGAATGCAAAACATTTCAATGTGATACGAAGAGAAATCTTAGGAGTTTTCTGGTTGGAATATTACATTTTCTTATTCTTCATTTAATCTTTTTCCCGCAGTTTCGAGAATTGACTGATCCAAGCCACGTTCCAGTTAACGAGATTATTATAAATTCCTACGCGTAAGTGAAATTCCCGTACAGTGGAAATTCCGAATATTTGCGCGCTCCTTGAATATTTTCTCCTTGAATATGATTACACTTATCTCATATCAGTTATTGCTTAAAAACAGCCAATGATATCATTTAATTACTAGTTACGCGAAGAAAAACTTGTTTTATGCCCTTTCGTAGGAAAAATTACGTGCCCCCATCACTGGAGGAGGGATACAAGGAAATAGTGGAAGTCAATTTCGTTCCGAAGTTCTCGGACGAGCAGGACCAAAGACTCTACGAAATGTACTTACTTGAGAGTTAGGCCGAACGGCATAAATTACCCGAGGAAATAATTAGCGGTCGATATGGAATTGGCTCGCGTCCGCGAATGTCCCCGTGCAAAGCTGCTATTTTTAACGCGATAAGACCAGCAATAAAAATATCTATGTTTAACCGATCCCTAGTTATCTATTTAAATATAATCTACAGGGTGCGTGCGAAATTCGCATAACGTGAATGCACAAGTTGTACTCGGCCTTCAACGTCCCCGACCCAAATCGAGATTCGATAATAACGGGTTGAAGGATCATGGTGTTTCTAGGAACCTTCACAGTCCCCCNCCCCCCCCCCCCCTAAGCCGAATCTGTTGTTTTTAATTTTACATCGTGTGCGACCACACACGCAAATCCAAATGAATGCGATCCTCAGGAACTGACCATTAGGAACCGGTATCGAATTAACGTGATCCCTTCAGGCCCTTGCGAAGGACCCTTGCTTCCCCCTGAATGCCTCGATTTTTAAGCTAGACGCCTCTTCTCCCCCAAGGCAAACGGTCTGCTCCTTTTCGCTGCACTAGCTTGCACTAGTTCTCTTTCTCCCACCAACTGTATGTCTCAACTGTATATCCACCTCTTTCTAAGTTCCACAAGCGCGCACTAGTGCAGAGGAAAAGAACAGGTCTAAAGCGTAATGGGCCAAGTGTCCGTTGGTGATAACACGTGATCCGAGGCCAGTAACGAGACGCGTTCGGGGCGGCCGTTCGATGCGGACGCTCAGTATCCGCGCAGACGTCGTCGCGGCCGGTCTTGTTTCCTCTTTCATTCCCGTTCGCGACGTGTGTTTGTGCATGTGTGCGAGAGGAGCCGTGAGTACGAGCGAGCGCAAACGGAACGTGTGTGACGAGAGTTGTAAGCGGCGTGAAGTGACTGCGGGCGGCGAGTCGAAGGCGCCGATCAGGTGAAAATCAAGCCTTATTCAGGCGGGAAGCTCGTTTCTCGCGAGCGAATCGACCCGGCGTATTGCTTTCCGTTTCCTTCCGCCTCGACCTTTGCGAGGTCTTTTCGGCCGAAAATAGTCGTGTCACCTGTCGCAGTCCGGGTAATTCGCGGATCTGCAAATGTCTAATCGTAAAGTGATTTACAGTGTCGCGCAATGATAAACGATGCCTCTTCTCTTTGCCACATAAATCTGTCACGATGTATAAATTCTGATTTAGCTACTGTTTTGCATGCATTGGACACACGCGCGAGATAACGATAACGGAATAATTCAATACGACTTTGTACAACGCATTATTCTTGGAATAGCGGCAGCCTCGAGTCTCGGTGGAAGAATCTGAGTTTTAAAATCGCGAGGAAGTTCCACTTCATCGAGATGAAATTTGACCGCCCGACATATTTCTAGCTGCGATGTTTTTCTCCTTATTAAATCTCTTCATTATGTAACTTTTGTGATGCGATTTTAATCGCCCGCGCGTTACACAGCGCCGAAAGTGAAAGTTAAAATAGTTCCCACGTTTCTGATACTCTCCAAGCGCCTTTCGATACATTTTTTATCTGTTGTGATCAAAGTTCTGAGTGAATCATTATTCATAATTAGTAGTATCGTATTACGAAGTATCGTAAAGACAAATTGAGAAGGGCGCGATAATCGTTATCGTTAGTTAAAGGTTTGTCAGACTAGGTCATCGGAACAACTAAAGATGAATGATAAGAAACTGAGCGATAAAATTAAAAATAAAGATAAAAATTGACAAATTTTTTTTAATCGAAAAATTCAAATTATCTTTTTATCGAACGTCAAATTCGCCAAAGTCGTGTTTCGCAACTTTGCATGCACGAAAACGCATGATGCTTTGTTTATTATTTAGGAAAATATCCTGTCTAAAAATTAAAAGAAAAAAATAAGACATCATTTGGGCGTCTTTTAGAAGCTTGTGTTGTCTGAGGTAATATTTGAAATTTAAATTTGGGAATCGCAATACGTAACAGCACGCGCTATATTCGGAATACTGCGATGTTTGTATTTGCGCAATTTTGTTTAACCATGATCAGATCACAAATAATATGTGTGTATGCGTGTCACTGTGAGCAGTATATATATATATATATATATAATGAGAGAAAAAACAATATTATCTCTTCTTTCGTTAAGTCGAGGCCTCGCTTCTAATTTTATTATCATATTTTACTACTATATGTTAAATTTCTCTATTATTATTCTTAACTATGTTACTACTACTATTTAATTACTACTACTACTACTACTACTACTACTACTACTACTACTACTACTATTATTATTATTATTATTATTATTATTATTATTATTATTATTATTTCTCTACTATTATTCGTAACTATATTACTACTACTATTTAATTATATTATGTAACACAATGTTTATTCCTGGGTAATAAGTGTCATATCCCGATTGCTTACATCTAAAAACTATAAAAAATTATTATTATTCCCTAAAAACTTGGCTTTTGTGACCAAGATAATGATATTTTAAATAATCTATTTATCTGTTTCCAATGAAATGGACGAATTTGCATATTTTTGTTTATAAAACCATATAAAATCAGGAAGAAACAACATACTTATCAAATTTATCATGTATATTTATGTCAAAATTATATTTAAAAAATTATTTACGAAAGATATTTAGAAATGAATAGTTTTTCGAGATTTACAACTATACTATAAATCACTTTCACGAATCAATTCTCAAATATAATCTCCGATGAATGTAATCAAATATAATTTCTCTATTACGATATTTCTATTTATATGTCTCTATTATGGTATTTCTATATTTCTCATTATAGTATTCACGGAATAACTTTTTGCTCTTATGTTGAATAAATTCTCAATTAGCAAGGTGACGTCAAACGTTAGAGACGAATTAAAACGTGTTTAAAATGTCATTTGATGCTATCTTGTTACTTGGATTGGTCGCAGTCATAGCAAAATGCGTTTGCCGCATGCTTGCAGTATCTTGATGCTATTCTGAAATATGCAGATACATATCTACTTGAGCAGCTGGAACAAAACTGAACTAGTTGGTTTAACACGTTCATTGCCAATCACGCGATATCGCGTAATAAATATTTAGAGTACATAAATCCTATGTACATAATAATAAAAGCATATAAATAATATGTTAACTTATTTTGAGCATAATAAAAACTAAATAAAAAATTTTTTTAATACGAAATTCCAATTTTCAGCTTGGCAATGAACGTGTTAAGGTTATAGCATTTATGCTACTCGTTTATTACTGAGAAGTTCTATAAAGTTTTCGAGAATTTTAGAAGGTTCCGAAAATTACCCCAAATTTACTTAGCACTTTATAAATCTGGAATGTTTTGGAAAATAGGAAAATATTATACGTATTAGAACATGCAAATATATATTAACTTTAGTTCATATTAGTTTTATGTAAACGAAAAAACGCAAATTCACTCGTTTTTCCATTAGAAATAAGTAAATATCTTAATACCATTGTCCTGGTAAAAGCAAAGTTTGTGGGGAATGATAACTATTTTCTATATGTTTAAGGCATGAGCAATTAGAAAATAACAATTTCAGTCCAGAAGCAATTAAGAAAAATTTGTTATAGTTTTAAAAAGTTGGAAAAAAATCCGGTTTTCTTTTTTTTCAAATTTTCCACGGATTTTTCGGTTTCTCTCCGAACAAAAATTGAAAAAAGCGTTTTTCTTAAACTATATTTATTACATAATGTTATTAATTTTATTTCTACTATATTATTGCCGCGCCTTTCCATTAAAACAATGGACAAGGGTGCGGTGTTTGAAGCAGCCGGTAGTCATAATTGCTATCAATTGCTATTCTCATGCAAGTCGTCTCCGCTGAATGCATCCATTTCTGTGCATCGCGCGTCACGAAAAGATTACGCGAGTGAAGTCGTGCGGTTCGTACAAGTAGCCATGTGCTTGTCATGATGTGACGCGACTACGTCATCTCGTACCGAGTGTCTCGAAATATCGCACGCAACGTCGCCGGAGGAATCGCTCGTTATTTTATCGAAGTAAGGAGGTCTGTGCTCTCGAATTGCATATTTTGGTTTCCCAATCGATTCCGAATCAATGGGGTCAGATAAAGCTCAAGATAAAAATATTTGTGTCAAAAGCCAAGACTTCATATCGGCGTTATCCTTCCGTCATCAAGTCTCAGCTGTTGGTACCGATGTCTTAATTTTTATCACGCTCTTGATTCGGAAGATCTGGGCCGTGCAAAGCTTTCGATGAGTCGCGTAATTAACTAGTCGCTTGACAAAATGATTGAAAAATAATAAGCTAGACATGCGGAGAAATAAATGCGTAATTAGAGTTATCTTCCGCGAAAGGGATAAATTATTACTCTCATTAAATGTGGCAGAATTGATGAAATCGCAAAGCGCGGAAAAATACGTTTTTGTTTTGACAAAATTCAGATTAAAAATACGTCTGGAAATTGCAAGAGGTGGAGAGCAACAGCTCTCGCATAACAACGTCTCGTTCGGAAATAATATCAAAACCGGAAATAATATCAAGACCGTAGCTTATCGGTATTCCCCATGAGTTGGTGAGTTAATTAAATCCCGCGCGAAGGCTGTTCTCGTACTTTTCAGAGTCAGTTCGAAGAATGTTCGTGTATTAGAAACACAGCGCGTTATATTGATATCATTAATATAAATCCGTCCCAGCTGTTACTGTTGGAAGAAATATGATATATTACAATTGAATGAAATTATGAAATGTGAAATACACGATATAAATATTTAATATATGGCAGTTATTATTATATCATTGGCGTATAGCATGGAAAAGTGCGTTATAAATTCAAAGAAAAGGAAAATGGAAAACAGCGAGAGAGAAAAAGAGAGAGAGGACTTTAGAAATCTGACGAATCGACAAACAGCGAAGTGGATACTAAAAAATGGAAACTACCATGTGAAACATGTATGCTGAGCACTGCTTATACGTTCAACACGGAAATTTACTCGCTTCATATGTAAATTTATTAGAGTAACTGACACTTCTTCCAGGATCGTGATGTTTTAAATTTCCTTCACAATACAAAGAGCACTTATGCTCGGCAACCATTGACATCGGCGGATCGAGAGAAGTGCAAAAAGAAAAATGGAATGTGTCAACGAATTTCTAAGAAAAAAAGAATAAAGAGATAAACAAGAACAACGATCACTCCCGTAACCATAGAGATTTTCTTGAATATCATTAATTGTCGTGCGTTTCTCGCGATGATTAATCGATAAATTTACAGATTAATTCATTTTATCTCTCAATTAAGTTGATTTTATCTCGAGTGTATTTGACATTTTATCAGGCGACGTCGATAAGCTACTATTTGTGTTTCTAATACACGAACATTTTTCGAACTGACTCTGAAAAGTACGAGAACAGTCTTCGCGCGGGGTTTGATTAACTCACACGGGGAATACCGATAAGCTACGGTCTTGATATTATTTCCAGTCTTGATATTATTTCCGAACGAGACGTTGTTGTGCGAGAGCTGTTGTTAACCACTTCTTGCAATTCCCAGACGTATTTTTAGTCTAAATTTTGTCAAAACAAAAATGTATTTTTCCGCTAACCATATATTTCTTCCGCTAACTGTAAGAGAAACTGAGGTACTTTAGGCTACGCGACATTGCGGAGAATTTTTGAATTTGTCTGTTTGATAGAGTCTCACAATTACTGTAAATATGAAAATACGAAAGCCCACGATCCTTTCAATTATTTTCGAGAAGGTGCTCTATCTCGTTCCCGTCATATCGTAAGTTCTGGAAATTTAGGAATATTAAAAAATCAGGAAAACATTTTTTTTTTAATAATTTTTTCTATTTTAGTCATCTAGTTGCATTCTTAGGTGTCAAATAGTTTGTATGTTGGAGGAAACTTTATTGTTGACCTCATATGGTGATCGTTCAGAATGAGATTAAATTATGAAAATTCGACGTAAAAGCATATATTCTGAGGCACTACGGGACATAACTCAAATTATCTCATAATACCTTGATAATAATTGGTATTATGAACGGATTTTAAGTAAATATTTTTCATTTTTTATTGTTGATAATAACGAAAACATAGAGGTAAGCTTCTTGACGCGAAGTGAAAAGATGCAGAACAAGTTTAGGCTGCCAAATATTCCCGATCCCTTATAAATTAATAAACCTTATAATTATTATTAATCCATATACTTGTGTTAAACTAATATTGCCCCGACTGATTATTAGTGTCACTTAGAGGCTTCAAAATATGTTGCATTTCAATGTTTATTTGTTCCTGTTCCGTAAAAGTTAAAACTAATTTTATTTAATGAACTGTAACGTTGTTGTAATTTCATTGTTTTCTAATTTTCTTATCATATTAATTTTTACCAGCGATAATAACCAGTAATAATTTTTTGTAATGTTTGACTAAACACACACACACACACACACACACACAAAAGAAGTGCAAAAAATTAAAATTTTAATTCCCGACTATTTGCACTAGTCAATCGGTTTTTTTTTTTATCGAACGAGTGTGCAATATTGTTTTGTTTCTATTATTTCATAACGTGTGCAAGATTTGATGTTAAAAATTTTGAATGAAATATTTTAAAACGAAAAGAGGACCTAAAATATTTGAAAAATCAGGAAGGATCCATTTCGAACCAACGATTTTACGCTTCGAAGTCGAATCGGTCCAGCGTTTAGAAAAGAGACGCTAGACAATGCGAGATAAAAACGCTTGTTTTTTTGTTACTGCACGGTATCATTCGTTCGCTTACACTTTAATCGTGAGTCACATGACATATATATAATGCTGAACTGCTGCGATGATTATGCGTATGATAGCGCGCGCGATTGACCTGTCGCGTTTTTCACTAGCTGAGTCGCCGTCAATCGACGTAACTTGCAATATTCCTTCGCGTCATACAACATTAATCAGCCGCAAATTAACTTAATAGGCTTTATAGCTTGTGTACGCTCACGCGCGAACGAGACCGCTGTGACTCACGTACGAGAAGCGAATTCAATTTTGATTCGACTTCCAAGGGTCCCATAGAGCGATATATAATAGTTTTGCCTCATGTGAGACCTGCAACATACTTCACGTGAGATATTCGGACCTGAATCCGAAATTAGATCTGAGTTTCTTCGTTGAATGTATGATGTGTATGTAAGATTTGTAATCGCGGTTTAGCTGAAAAACTAACATGTAACTCTAAACTCAAATTTACGTATCTCATTTGAGACAAGTTTCGAATAACGATTATTAATATGAGTCTAAGTCGCCACTTTGAATCCGGCGAGATTGAATCTATCAACAATCGCTTCTTCACAGAGAAAAATATTATTCTAAGAAATTGTGAATATTATGCTAAGAAAAGCAGTTATTTCTTTTAATTAATAGTTCTCTGCAACTAAGAATATTTTTTTGACGATAATCTTAAAATATATTCGTCACAAATTTTAGAAAAGTTCGTTATCAAGTACTCAAAAGAAAAATTTATTTTTTTTTTTTCAAGAAACTTGTAAACTTTATCGAGGAAAAGTTAAATTCGGTTAATTTGAATAAGCAAATCGAAGTTTTTGTTTTAATTTGATACTCTTGATTGAAGTATTAAAATTATTAGGATTCAGAATATATTTTGAATTGAAATTTGTTGCTCATGATGAATTTATAATATATTTACAGATATATGAACTTAGGAAATATTTTTAACATTTACTTAAATACGGTATGTGTTTTTCTGTGTGTTTTTAGCTGTCAATTTACTTAATGTGCTCTTTTTTTCATTTAGAGCTACGATTTCTATCGTATGTTCGTTGTCACTCGTTTGGAACCGCACAATTACGCGTTATATGAATTAAATTAAGTAAATATTAATGTAGAATTTCTTCAGAGAAAACACATTTCATTTGTCGGCACATTTCTACTTGAAAATGCTTTATTTATAGCATCAATGAGAGAAGCAAGAAAAAGAGGGAGCGCTCGTTCGTGTTGGAAGACATTATTACTGACTACGGCTCCGTCTTCTCTGTAAACGATTCGCTCTCGGCTATAAGGATATAATGAGTCGCGCATTTCTGTTAAGAAAACGAGCGCATTATGTAATGTTGTGAACTACTCTGAGAACGCGGCCACGACGATTATTCCAACCATTGATCGCGCGCAGTGCATAACTCGTTAAATAAACATACATCGTTGTCACGTTCTTCTTGTTGTCATCATTGTACTGTGGACTCTATTTGAAGTTGAACTGCACCGATTCCTTTTGTCTTCGGATCAATCTTAGAACGTGGTATTACACAGCATGTACCGAGCTATAGCGAAAAAAAAAGTGTATAATTTACAGTTATCGGCGTTCAACTATCAGAATGACATTTAATGGCATAATAAAAAATGAACATTGCTAATATGAAAAAAATTACATCTTTCCATTGTCAAACTAATGGCTAGGAATCTAGTCTCCCAAAGGATTAAGTATCTCCAGGTATAAAGTTCACATGGATGTTACATAATTTCACATAATATTTCGAGCTGCATCCCCCAATGTATATTAACATAATAAAATTAAGATAATTAAAATAATGATAAATTGTAATAATAATTATTATATTATCTTATAATTATATGTTGTCAACGCTGTTCTCCACACACTCTAGACTCTCCTGGCCTGTCGAAGTCCGCGCTAAGTCTTGTATAGGTAGCATGCAAGAATTGGTTGTATTAGAATCTCAGCATCTATTTAGGTTACAATTAACCTACATTACCTACGTTAACCTACATTAACCTAATTAACCTGTGATTAACCATCGTAATGCAAAGTTCATCATCGGCTATGGTCTGTGCACGATTTCTATCGTATGTTCGTAGAAATCATAATAATAACATATTAAGATTAAATCGCTTACGTCATAAGCTATATTATAGGCGAATTCCCGGTAGCATTTCGTTATTAAAAATTAACCTGTGGATACGTGAAAATTAACCACAATCTATCGCGTGAAAGACGTAAGAATCGAGTGAAAGACGCGTCAGAACTGCAACGTCTTCTATGCGGAGACTTTTGTAATTTTATTTTAGTCGCAACCCGAGCCGATGTTGCATGTAGTACATCCGCTCACTGAACGAAGCTATATCGACTGTTCGTGCTTATTCCCATTGATGATTTAATCGCATTCATATGTGTCCTAAAAGAAAGAAAGAAATATTACAGAACATTCTCTGTAAATAACTAACACAACTGGCGAGAAGCTGTCTGTAAGATTTCTCACTAAAGGAAACGAGTGCTAACGTAGAATAAATATTGGCATTCGTCATGTGGTTTTCGAAAGTGATAAAGTGATGTTAAATATGAAGAGCATCTGCCTCTATCTGTTTATACGTTACTATAACGCCTCTGTGCGTCAATCAATTGGTCGACGTTGATTGTCGTGTCACCTTTCGCAATTTATTTACATAATATCTACGTACATTATTACAATTCAAGATTGTAATAAACAGGGTGATGACACTTTTATACAATTCTCCGCCGAAAGTAAAAATGAATTCTTATCACGAAAGAGCTGCGTCTTCATTCGTTGTGTTACAAACGTCTTTATTCGTTGTGTCGTAATATCGAAACGTGTAAGCGTCGCGACAGCTAATGCAAAGAAGTACCAGCGAACGAACGAAACCTCGGTCACAGCCTTGCACTTGTTCCGATTTTATTGTCCTTACGGAAATCGCATTTTTAACGTCGCCGAGTTATTTTCAGCGTGTTTGTCATTGAGTTATTTTCAGTGCACATTAAACGAAGCAACATATCGTATGAATATAAGCGGATTGTAAGAATTTTTGAATAACAAGGATGTAAAGACACAAGATAGAAGAATATGCGTAAATTCGATTGCGTAATTGGACACAAGTGTCGTTTTCATTTGATTTAGTATTCAGCGAAGGAGAAAAAAATTAATGATCGATGTAGCGAGATAGTTGTATAAATATTGCATCACCGGGACAATCTACCTTAGAGTTATGTCGATAATGACTATGCTATTTCATAATGTCCACGTCCAACACGTTTAACACAAATACCGGCCAAGTTACGGCGTTAATATTTATATTGCGGTTTTTTCGGAGCTTTATGAACGCTTGCGCTGTTCAATAACGCCGAGTCATCGGTTTTGTTAGTCGACGCTATCACCCCACAAAGCTATCGAAAACACTGTCTAAAGTTAACTCGTGACGCGATTCGAGATAATTTTTAGTAACGAATTTAATTTTCTTCGGACCCCGCGAAGAGATTTCGGGGAAATTGCACGAAAAAAATAATTATTTGCACCGTCAATGAAATAGATATATTTTTCGCAAAGACGAAGAGTGTAATGAGGACTGTTTTTTAAAATGATTAAGAGATGACTGTTTTTTAAAATGACTGTTTTTTAAAACGATTAAGAGATGACCGTTAAAACAACCATGTGTAATCGGTGCTCAATTTGTCCGACGCACTGATAACATTGTAACAGATTTTTGTAAATCTTTTGTTCCCAGTTGATACTGTTATTTCCTAATTGTGCTTTGTCTCAATAGTACAAATAATGATTGTTATTTCCTACAAACTTTGCTTTTGTGATTAGGACAATGATATTGTGATATTTCTCTACTTCTAGCAGAAAAACGGACGAATTTGCGTATTTTCATTCACATACACTCGGAACAAAATAACATATGAATCAAAATTAACGTGTATTTATTTATTCTAATACTTTTAATACTTCCCTATTTTCCAGAACATTTTAGATTAATAAAGTGCATTAATTAAGAGTAAATCTGGAGTAACTTCCGGAACCTTTTAGAACTTTCGAAAACTTTATAAAACTGTCGAGAACGTTATGGGGTTTTCTAGTAATAAACATATATATATATATATATATATATATATATATGATAATTTTTATACATGATATTTTTTTTTTACTGTATGCGAAAATACGCAAACTTGTCCATTTCATAATTGAATATGTAAATTTTAAAATATTGTCCTGGTCACAAAAACAAAATTTTCAGGAAATAATAACAATTTTCTATAGTTTTTAGATATAAGCAACCAGAATATAATACTACCCGCGAACAAAAATTGTATCATATAGTGTCACATTTTATTATTAATTGTCATATTTTATTCCTAATAGAGTTATGTGTCGCAAGTGTTTTAAGCGTTTTATTTCATACTTATACTGTCGTTCTATCTTCGATTGACATTGTGACTTTGCGACATCGCGTTGTTTGTACAACTGTATTTTCTTTCTCCTTGACTTCAATTTGTTTTGCTTTATGCCGACAGAAAAGAAAACGAAATAAAAATAATCTATCTATACTCACTAAAACTAAAGAAATGTTTTTATTTAGACCCTTTGTAAATTTTCTTATCGAGAGTTTCAGAGAATCTCTTATCATGGTTGCTATGGTTGAATACAGAATGAGTAATATATAGATTCAATGTTTGACCATCACGATTGCGATAGTTGTAGATGATCGTCTTTGGGTATTTCGATGTTCGTTATCGTGCGGTATTGACTAAGATAGAGTTTTGAAATTGAGATAACAGTTGCAAATAAGATATAAGTCGGTTTGAGAATTCACCAATTTGAGAATTGAAGTATAATATCTCCGGAAAAGTAGAAGTGATTGCGGAACCCGAAGAAGACACGAGATATAAAATATTCACGCTAATTTCTGACATTCAAGTGTGACACGTGTAACTATGTCTGTTGTTTATTCAATCTTTTTTTTAGTGCATGAAAAATATTTCGTTTTATTGGGAAAGCGCGACAATGAAATACGTTTTTCTGCGAGCCTCCAAAAAATATAACGTGACTAGCGTAGCCCAATAAATTAATTCTGATCTGTTACTTGAAGTACGAGAATTGCATATGATCTAGGATGCATTAAGGGGAGATAATAGTAGTTGAGATTTTATTTATATCGTTTTTTTCACGCGTTCGCGGCACGAACATCGTCAATCATCATGAAGCTCAGTGATCGACGAACTCGCTCGCGTGTTTTTCCTCAAAGCATCGAAGCATTAAACTAGGGGTTTTCCACATTAAATTGTGCTTCCCCACAAAAAGATTAATCTCGATAGTTCAGTGTCGATCGTTTAATGTTCGATTTATCAATTCCGATTCTGATTTCCGAGATTTTTCAATCGCATAAATTCTTCTCTCTTGCAAACTTTCATGTCTTTTCTGGTATCAAATTTCTAATACCAAATATTTCTAAATTTCTAATTTCGATTTTTTTTTCGTTCCTTGCCCCTAATTCATTCTTTTCGGTTTTAAAATTTGCGAATCTTTTATTATTATAATTTCCATCTTAATTTTGTCAAGTCTCCCGTGTTAACTTTAACATGCAAAATTATTAATTTTTCCATTAAGATTATTGAATTACTGGCGACTATGCATGCCAGCTGCTTCAGTACAATAAATACAAGTTGTGTATAGCAGTTGTGCGACTTTTCATGTTGCCGTTTTAGCGTAATGACACAGCAGGCAAATAAGTCACGTGTTATTCAGATAAGGAGAACCGAGGGTGCGAGGCGAGTGGTGCGAATTTTTCCTTTAAACGCAGGAGACACGCTCGAAGAGCCAGTCGTACGTTAGATTGATAAAACTATCACCTCGGAAGTAACTGGGATCTCTTGATTTTAATACATGTCAACGTGGTGCGCTACTCTGTTTTCATATTATTTTTTGTACTATCACGTGCGATAATCTATAATTTTCGATAGTCAGACAATAACTCGTGATCTTAATGTTTTCACACGCATGTGCGAGATTTACTCGGTAGAGAAGAAATTATTTACTTTATCCACTATTTAATTTATCATTGTCATATATTTAAAGTGTATTAAATTAATTCGATGTTATAGTTGTTATACATAATAATAATAATAATAATAATAATAATCAATAAACATTATATAATCGTTATGTTTGCAAATTGTCAACAGTACGAGTGGTCAATGCAAAAGTGCCAAGGAAGTACTCGAAGATAAGACTCAAGAGGCGGCAGATGGTCGTGCGAATATCGATGCAGTAGCCTCGGTATCTAGGATTTCTTTCTGTAAGAATCAACGGGGGATCGATCGTGACGATCAGTGATATCGGAAAAAGTTGTACAGAACAGTGATAAGAGTGTGAAGTGCCTGTTTCGAATTAATCGCGAACGCGCGACCGGAATCCGAATCTAACGGAGAGCGTAGCTCGATCGTGGAAATTTAAAGAAGCATTAAAAGGACATAAAAAGGAGCAATCTTCGTCGTCGTTCGTGACTACGTTAGCTTCCGTGTGTGTGCCTCTGATGAATGAAGCAAGGAAGCAAATCGAAATCGTGAGATCAAAGCAGTGAGATTTCTTATTCACGAGGAAGAATCGATCGTGCGGCGGACGGAGGTGCAGCGACGTACACCACTTGATATTTAATTATCGTGCATCCGATCCGTTAATCGATCGCTCAATCGTACTAGAGTGATAGTTTGTGACGAGTTAATGCCGCGCGTAAGGACCGATGGACGCAACGAAAACGAAATCGAAGCCGAACCCGAGGGAGGATGCGAACATCGTGTCGGTGTTACTATGGTGGTGAGTAGGTCGCCAACAGTCTGATTTTTCATATTAAGTCCTCCTCCGATCTCATTACTAATGCATTAGGAACTATACACAATTAATTAACATGCGCAACAGGCCTAATTAAGGAGATGCTCTACTTTAAAGATTTTACCGACAGAATATTGATTTTTTTTCTGCAAAGTTTACGTCTTATTGATTGCACAGAATTACACATGCTTTTGTACAATAAAAATATGTGCGAAAATAAAATGAAACATTCATTTGTATATAACGGAAACAATTTCAAAACTGAAATGTCGATCTGTCAAGTACGCAGGCAAAATATTTATCAAACAAACGCATTTGGTTTATTCATTGGTAAATTCAACCTTTTCTTCCGTGTAGAATAAACATTTACCTAAAACAAAAATTTTGCAATTTATATATATTGAGTTTATGTTAGCTTCAACGAGGAAAATTTCGAAGAACATTTCTGTACTTTTACATAAAAAGATACGAAAAGTTTGCAAAACAAATTTTATACATCTTGGTTAGGTTTTCTGTTAGACATAGTAAAACAGAGTAACGTATATTTATCTTATTCACATTTATACCGCATTAATATTTGCGAAAGACCTATATGTACAAGGAATATAGAGTGTATAGAGAGAGAATATAGAGAGATAACGTGATCGTATCAGTGTTACGTAACATAATATTTCGGGCGTCACCTCTAAGTTATCGACACTTACAAGTTCATCGTCGATTCTAACATCCCCATAATAAGCGCTAAATCTGCGAGAGCTGAGATTGAAGCTGTAAGAGATCGGAACGACCACTTGAAGATTCGTTTGAAGATTCGGACTTTCGATCGTTTCAGTTTTTGAACGTTTATACATTCTCGCGCCGGCGTTGATATTTGTTTTAATATTTAATCTCCGATGATTATAGTGGACATTTAAATAAGCGAGAAGAGCCCGAAAACAGTCGAGTCGGTATATAATTTCGATGAAGCGAGATACTGCGCTGCGTGACACGCGACGTACTCTTTTCGCCAAACCAATCTTTATCTTTGTGTAAATTCCATCTTTGAAGATGACTGTGCGTATCTATAAAGAAGCAAAGCCAGAACGAAATGCATCGTCACGCTGCCAAGGCACATATACACATATCGAATCGTTTTCACATCCTTCATCTCTTCGCTCCGTCGTATCGTATATTTAGCATTACATTATTCACAACTCGACGCTATTCGATGTCTAATTTGCGCAAAACGCCTTCTGCCGAGCCGCAGGTGGACTATCAGTCTATTCAAGACAGGATACCAGAAGCATCTCGAAACAGATGACTTGTACGATCCCCTGAAGGTCGACCGATCGAGTTTTCTCGGTGACCGATTAGAAAAGTGAGTATTAAGGGTTATTCGAACGAAAGAAAGAAAGAGGAACGGATAGAGAAAATTTAAAGAGAATTAATCTTCGGCATTCTTTCATACGAATCCCAGTGAGAAATGAATATATCGAATTCACGTCAACTCAACATCAAATCGATCGTCGATTCGATATTATTTAGATTGTTTTACAGTCGATTTGTCGTCGACCAGATTTCATTTTTCGCTGGGGCAATATCTGCTAATTGCATCTTCTCTGGTCGACTGTTAAATCTTTCGTTTTAAAATTTAAAAATTACCGTACAATAAAATGATCACATAAATATTTTCAAAGAGATATAGCGTTTATGCCCTCCTCGTGATATCTCGCACAAGAATGAAATAATTAATAATATTATAATTAATGATAACAAGATAATTCATAGAATAATCGGTAATATATAAGATATAAAATAAAATAATGTACGTAAAATATAAATTCGGTGTGACTTTGGTAGACGATGGAGGATCGAGCTGGAAAATTCGAAGAGACGGAATCGTCGGCCGAGCTTGCTGAGAACCATCTTCCGCACATTCCGATGGGAATACTCCATGCTGGGGTTGGTGCAGATTCTTAACGAATTCATTCTAAGGTATTTATAGCTTACCTCGACTTTCCCATTTGACTTCGTCGAACAAAAGAACGATTTTTATCCTATCGGAAAGTTAAACTAAGAATAGAACACGTGCAACGAGACGCGACGAGCATCGGCGCCTTCGGTGCCCGCTTTTATCAACGCCGATTAAACCTTAACTTGAGTTTAAGTCTTCATCTAAAGAGAGTTTAAACTCAGGTTACGGTTAAATCGACGCTGGTAGAAACGGGGATCAGTCGAAGGTCATGCTGCGGGTAAATGCGAGAACTTGCGATCGAAGTTTTAAGTCGTCTCAAATTAAGTTCTTGAATCTCTCAGTAGCCTTGGAACTGATTTGGAACTTCAAGTGGAGGAGGGACGAGTAAGATTTGGGACGTTTGATCTTTCGCTGTTTTACAAATCACGTTTCCGAACGGCAAATATTATTGAGTGATTATCAATTGCTATCTGTCTATGGAGTGATAAAATGTTGAATCAGAGAACCTTTCAAGTGGCGTCTCGAAAGTCTATAGTATTTGCCTTCGAATGTTCTTACGATATCGAGTGTGATGCGATAATAAAGCGTTATTATAGTCGATAATTTGATTTGTTATCTTATTACGTGAGTATCGGAGTTGTAAAACGATATCCGAGATGTGTACGACGTACGGGATCAACGTTTGGGATTTATCAAGCGGCATTTCATTCGCAGATTAGGCACACCGTTGCTGTTGGGAGGTCTCCTGCGCTACTTCCGCAAGGATGACGCGCTGCCGTACGAAATTGCCTTGTGTTACGCGGCTGGGATTTGCGTGGCGACCGCCGTAAACGTGTTAAGCGGCAATCAGACGATCTTCGGTGCATTCCATGTAGGCGCGAAAGTTCGTGTCGCCGTCTGCTCCTTGGTCTACAGAAAGGTTGGTATGAGCGAGTGCTCGTGAGCAAGCGCCATGTTTCAATTGGCTAATTTGAGAAATGCGGTCGCAAACTCATTCCGAGTATCCCGGGGACTCCGAAGTCGCGCGCGAGAACGATAAAACGAGATCTGCGAATGATATGTTCGCTGCATTCTTCAACTAGTAAGTGAGGAGCGAAAAATGAGGCGGAAAAACTAGTACTGTTATTTCCGAGGCAATTTCTAGGATCCACTGAGTCACTCGAGAAGTCCGGTTTCGATTGGTTTTGTTATTTAACGGTAAATAGGAGGAGGCTACACCTCCTCTAGTAACAGAATGTTGATGGAATGATTATAAACGATTATTTGATTGATAAGTGCAACATAGTTTAATTACGGGGGTATTTGAACTAACTATAGAAGATACAATTGCATCAGCGAATAGAATATATCCTAATTAATGAATCCTCTTGGTGACCAATTATATTTCGCTTTCTTTTATACGTCAAAGTATATAAACATTTATTTATTTATTTATTTATTTACTTTATTATTTATTTATTTATTAACCAGTGTAAAATAAATAAATAAAAAAAATTAATTTCGCGCAAAAATTGAGTAGAACTTTTTGACCGAGCGAAGAAAAAAGAAAGGACTTCCTGATCGTTCTTCTAGATACTTGAACCATCAAGCGGTCGACTCGATGTCGACCAGTTTTAATTCACGAAAATGTGACAGCCAAAGATCTCGAATTTTACTCTCACGACACGCGTATTATTCGCGCTGTGACTAATGGCCGGTATATTAATTCCTTTATATGACTGTTTAATTCCGCGTTACGTCCTTCAGGCGCTACGTCTGAGCAAAACTGCGTTGGGAGAGACGGCGCCAGGAAAAATAGTCAATCTCGTGGCCAACGATGTCAATAGATTTGATCTCGTCAGCATCTTCATTCATCACATGTGGTCGGCTCCTTTATCCGCCCTAGTCGTGGCGTACATCCTCTACACGGAAGTCGGATACGCCGGTCTCATCGGTATCGCCGCGATTTTTGTAGTCGTGCCGATTCAATGTGAGTTCCCCCATCTAGATTATCGACGATGACAACAAGTTATCGTTTTCTCTTTTACGATGAGATGTTTTAGCGCGAATGATTCACGTGCTTTCGCGATTTCAGCTTACACCGGCAAGCTCTCGTCGAAGTTCCGGCTGCAGACCGCCATCAAGACCGACGAGAGGGTCCGGCTGATGGACGAGATCATCTCGGGGGTGCAGGTGATCAAGATGTACGCCTGGGAGAAGCCGTTCTGCGCTTTGGTCGCGCTGGCGCGCAAGCTGGAGCTGCGTGTGGTCACCAAGAGCTCGTATATCCGCGGTATCTACATGACCTTCAACCTCTTCAACACCCGAATGGCGCTTTACTGCACTCTCATCTCCATGTTACTGTTTGGCCACGGGCTCTCTGCCGAGAAGGTCTTCGTCATCTCGTCTTACTTCAACGTCCTCGCGCACACTATGTGTGGCATGTTCGTGCGGGGCTTCGCCGAGCTGGCTGAGTGCATGGTGGCGATTCGCAGGCTCCAGCACTTCCTCATGTACGACGAGTTCCAAGGCAGCAATGTCGTGGTCTCGAAGATGTTGTCCAGCAGCTACAACGGCGGAATCAATGAGTACAGGTCGATTTCGAACAAAGCATCCAGACAGGATCTGCCTTACATCGACGACGAGGTGAGCAGCCATGAGGTCCGCGACGACGCCGACTCGAGGAAGCAGAATGGGCTGGTGATGGTCGCTAGCGACTTGCTGAAGAACACCGCCAGCATTATAGAGGGTGAGCTTCCCTGAGACGAGTGCTCTCGTTGGATACTTGAATATTGCATAATATAATTATAGCCGGACGGTT
The DNA here is from genome assembly GCF_001313825.1 of Dinoponera quadriceps. NCBI lineage: Eukaryota > Metazoa > Arthropoda > Insecta > Hymenoptera > Formicidae > Dinoponera > Dinoponera quadriceps. Next base: position 776,611 of record NW_014554681.1, on the reverse strand, counting down.
GAAGATCATCTCGTCGCATGATAACGCGAACGTTTCGTTTGGTGAGAGATTTTGATCACTTCGTTTACCGCTTTCTGGAAATCTCAGGGACAATACTGATGATGGAAGTGGTTTTCTTAAATTTCTAAAATTCTAGCTTCATCTCAATTAGCAGACCGTGAGGATCGAGGCGCTAATTGAGAGAAGGTTTTCTCGAAATAAGTTTTCCTCTTTTGAAAAATCGAACGTTCTTCGACATTCCGCGATATTGATTATTTTCGCGAACTTTGCTGTCTCTGCAGAGAACAGGCGGTCCTCCATGCACGAGGAAAACTGGGCCGTGAAAATGACCAACGTCATTGCCAAATGGGAGGTCAGCCAGTCGGAGAACACGTTAGATGTGAGGCTGCAGCTGGAAAAAGGCAAATTGTACGGAGTGATCGGTATGGTGGGTAGCGGCAAAAGTTCATTACTGTCCGCAATTTTGGGTGAGATCACGCTCGTGGAGGGCAAGGTGAAGGTAAACGGTAACATGAGCTACGCTAGTCAGGAAGCCTGGGTATTCGGTTCCACCGTCAAGCAGAACATCCTCTTTGGGCAAGAATACGACAAATATAAATACCAGAAAGTGGTTAAGGCTTGCGCCCTGTGGAAGGATTTCCAACAGTTTCCGAAGGGCGATATGACCATCGTAGGTGAACGAGGTAGCTCGTTGTCCGGCGGTCAGAAAGCAAGGATCAATTTGGCCAGGGCTATGTACAGAGAAGCGGATATCTACCTGCTGGACGATCCCTTGAGCGCGGTGAGTGACGTGACAAGGGTTGAGTCACTAATTGAAGCTTCTCGAACGTGGAACATCGCGTGTATGATCCGCAATTATCGTCAACGTTACGTAATTTCTCCTTGAAAGACTTCTCAAGACTCTTTTGCTATTTTTCTTCTCAACCTGAAGAGAAGCAGGAATGTGCTAAAGTTAATAATGGGAACGCGAGTAATTTGTCTCATTTTCTGAAGTTTCGGATTTATCTGAATAAGGAGACTCGTAATTGACTTCATCTCGTGACTCGACGAGTGAGACTGATCGGTGATTTCCAGGTCGACACACACGTGAGCAAACATTTGTTCCAAGAATGCATACAGAAATACTTGGCCAGGAAGACAAGAATCTTGGCCACGCACCAGCTGCAGTACATCAAGAATGTGGACGGCATAATATTGCTCGAGCAAGGAAAAGTGAAGTACTTCTCGCGCTATGAAGATCTGTTGGACTATCGACCCGAATACGGAGAACTTGTATCGACTGGGAAGAGCAGCACCGAGATAAGCGACGATTCGTCCATAGAAAAAAGTATGAAGCGGCAATTTTCCAGCACGAGTAACAGAGTAAGTGAAGATCATTCTGATGAAAACTCGGGTGAAAACTGAACGTTGACGATTCAACGTTCTCGTCGCTGTTAATCTTTCATGTAATTATCTCGCGTGGTAGCATTTAAAAATATGAGGAACATAAGGTAGCGCTCAAATGAGGTTTCTTCTCGACAGAGTCGCACCCCGGAAGCCAGCAGTGGCGGCACAGATGATGAAGACGAAGATGAAGATGCTAAGAGGCTGGAGAGCGGCCTCGAAGAAACGTCACGCGGCATGGTGAAGGGTTCCATATTTATCAAGTTCTTTCAAACTGGTGCCAATCTGTGTATGGCTTTCATCGTTTTGATGATGTTCATCATAACGCAATTCGTCGTCAGCTTCAACGATTACTTCGTGCCTATCCTGTGAGTATTAATGTATCGACAAACGGAAGATAAATTAATTCCCCAAATTGCTGATATAGAATTCAATGAAGAGAGCACATTTTGTTTCGTAAAAATTAGGAGACAGGAATTAATAATTGTAATAACAAAAAGTACGAAAATAGAAATCGTAATTTACTCGAAAGAATAATCGTTCGAAAAAACGATTATTTTTGCGTTCTGATTTCTCCTCGTTTTAATTCTATCTCTTAATTAATCTTCCGTGGAAATTACAAGTGGCAAGTTGGCACAAGATGCGTTTTCACCCAACATAAATATTCTCATCTGCACGTTAAGCATTCGATCGCTCAACGATTTTTCTCCCGTTCGTCTCTCACAGGATCACCGTCGAGGAGAATCGTCAATATTTAGCCAAGTATCAAACCTACAACGATACCGATAACGACAGAGCAAATGTGACGACTCTCGAGACGAACGAGTGGTCCATGCACACGTACATCTTCATCTACACGGGTATCGTGCTGGGCATCTTCGTCATCGGCATCACCAGGTCCTTGTTCTTCTACAAGACATGCATGACATGCAGCCAGCGGCTGCACGATCTGATGTTCAGCGCACTGATACGTACAGGGATGCGCTTCTTCGACACCAACCCGAGTGGCAGAATTCTCAATAGGTTCTCCAAAGACATGGGTGCGATCGATGAGTTATTACCTAAGGCGATTTTGGACGCCGGCCAGTTGAACATGTTGATGCTCGGCGCGTTAATAGTGACCTGCGTGGTCAATCCGGTGTTTCTGGTACCCGTCGCGATCATCAGCTTTATATTCTACTGGATCAGGAAGATCTACCTCAAGACCAGCAAAAATATCAAGCGACTGGAAGGAATCAGTACGTCCGCCTTTTCGCTCAGCCGAATTCTCGATTCCCGTCGAGAATTTACAGAAGTTTTCCCATTACCTGTTACTTGCCCATTTAATTTCCCTACCAATTTTTCAACTTCAATAAATACCCAATTATTATTGCGATCTGTTGCGCTTAGAGTATTTCTTCTTGCGTTATTTTTACATTTTCGCAATCTTTATTTCACGTTTTCCTCAGGTGCTCGAAGTAATTATTTCCAGCATGCGGATTTCTTTTCTACAAGCACGATAGTTTTCGTTACCGGTGTAATTTTTATATTACAGCACGGTCACCAGTATTCACTCATTTGAACGCCACTTTGAACGGGCTGACGACTATCAGAGCATACTGTGCCCAAGATATACTAAAACGAGAATTCGACAAGTTGCAAGACCAACACACATCCACCGCTTATATGTACGTCGTGACGAGCACGGCCTTTGGATTTTCCCTCGACGTATTTTGCTTCGTTTTCACCTCACTCGTCACCTTCAGCTTCCTACTACTGAACGAATGTGAGTCTTAGAAGTCTTCACTTTCTAAATAAATATTTCATAAGACATACACGCTACTCACTGAGACATTGTTGGGAAAAATTATAATATTTGAAATCGAATGTAGCTTCAACAATTCCCGAGTCTCTTTCTGACTGATTTTCGATTTTCCCATCGGCCGAATAAAACGTTGTGCGTGCTTCCCAGCATTTTCCGGCGGCGCGGTGGGACTGGCCATCACGCAGGTAATGGCCGTGACCCAAATCATTCAATGGGGCATGCGACAAAGCGCAGAAGTGACGAACCAGATGATGGCGGTGGAGCGTGTACTCGAATACATTCAGCTTAAGCCGGAACCAAATCTGAAGGATCGCGGAATATGCCTGAAGTCGAAGGAAAAAGAGTACATAGCATTGCCAGCTCCTATTCCATCAAACTGGCCTGACAAAGGCTGCATCAAGTTCAAAGACGTCTACATGCGTTACGCGGACGACCATCCACCTGTCCTCAAAGGATTGAACCTAGTGATTTGTCCTGGACAAAAGGTACGACGACTTTGTATAAAAAAAAGTCCGATATGGGAAAATTTTTCATTTTTAATCTTTCTACAAAAGTTCGCAAGTAAAAAGTTGAACGAAGTGAGAGGAAAGTTCATTGGAAAGAGTCGTAATTTTTGAAATCAAATGTAGCTTTGATAATTTTCGAATTCTCAGGCGGATCTTGATTTTTTTTATCATTACAACGAAAGATACAACCCAAATATATAGAGGAATGGAAGCATAATTGGGAGATGTTTGATTTGTCATGAAATTATCCTACAGATCGGCATCGTGGGAAGAACGGGCGCAGGAAAATCGTCGCTGATATCAGCGCTGTTCCGGTTGGCGCAAGTAGAAGGCGTCATCGAGATTGATAACGTTAACACTGGTACGATTGCCTTGGATGATCTGCGACGCAAAATATCCATCATCCCACAGGATCCAGTTCTTTTCTCGGGTACTCTGAGACGCAACCTGGATCCTTTCGACGAATACCCCGACTATGACTTGTGGGCAGTGCTCGAAGAGGTTTGTCGACGAGAAACTTCTAATTAAAAATTTTTTAAATTATAGTCTATCGATCGCCATCTATATAAAACTCTTATTGCGAAGTGACGATGTGCGGAAGTCCCGAAGTCCTGAAATTTCAAGAACTATCATCCTAAAAGTCCCAAGATCTCCAGTCTTCCGATTTCAAACTTCCGAAAGTTCCAGATTCCGAGCTTCCAAAGCAAGATTTTGCACGATCATGATGCCCGAAAATCTCGAGGTTTCAATGTCTTCTGATCGAACGACTGAGAATACTCGACGTCACGGAGTACTGATATCTCTGGCGTTTCAGGTTGAGCTGAAGGATGCAGTTGTCACCGTTGGAAACGGTTTGGAGAGCCGTGTGTTCGACCGTGGTAGCAATTATAGCGTCGGCCAAAGGCAGCTGGTCTGTTTAGCGAGAGCTATCCTCAGGAACAATCGTATACTGATGTTAGACGAAGCGACCGCGAATGTAGACCCGCACACGGACGCGTTGATTCAACGCACGATCAGGAAGAGATTCTCGACCTGCACGATGCTCACAGTGGCGCACCGATTGAACACCATCATGGACAGCGACAAGGTCTTAGTGATGGATAAGGGTCGACTAACTGTAAGTACAATTTCCTTCGAACCTTGAAACCTTGACTGTCGTTCACCTTCTAATAATTGCGATATTACTTGAACGTCTAATCATGACTTAATATTTTCAGTATAGAGTTAAATGAGCCTTTCAATTGTATCGTGAAGATAAACGTAATGCATATCGTATAATTCAACCGAAAAATTCAGTTCTGACTCTAAATTCAAATTAGAAGTTAGTTTAATTATTAGTTTCGCATGAGGCAAGTTTTAAATAATTAATGTGGACCTAGTTCGTTATTCAAATTGCACAGTTAACATTGTAAAAATTCCGATAAGATAAGGTAATATGATATAGTCGCTAAATTAGAATTTTTCGCGTTGAATTCTTTACAGGAATACGATCACCCTCACATACTACTACAAAACAGCCATAGTCAATTCACTTCATTGGTAAAGGAGACCGGCCGAGCCATGTTTGATCAACTGGTTAAGATAGCGAGGCAGTCTTATTTCGACAAATACGGAGAAACATAACGAAGAGTGGCTGAAATTATGCACCGAATTTCTACCAGCTAAGCTCTGCGATTTTCCGCTTTGATCTCTCGGATATAGCTGAGGCACAAGTGGACGGTTCGATATGTACTGAATATACATTTGTAATAAATGATGAATACACACATGGTGTGTTCAACAGAAAGATGTATGATCGCGCGAACGCCGACGAGAATCGAGCGACAAACGATGATCTTGATAATAAATTATTATCGATGCGCGAAAGTTCGTTATCCGAAGGAACCTTAAATTAAAAATAATTAAGCCTAGATCGTTATAGCGTTATGAAAACGGCGCGAAATGTATTTCTCGCATTTTCGTAAATTCGAAAGTGGGTTGCGCGCCTTCCTTTGGAGACATTTCGAAGATCGAAAGACCCGATAGCTTTGTTAAGTATTATGTACCGTGTGACGTTTAAGCGTACCTAATGTATAAGAGGAACTATATTTTTGTATCGTGTTCAACGGAGCGCCAACGCGTTGCGATATCACTTGCAGTCTTGCATCGGAACTTGTCAAAAGTACAACGCTGCTTGCGCACGCCGAGTAGCCGAGTACTTATATTTTTCTACTCCGTACTTTGCGCACTTCCGGAAGTCACAGGTGTACTTATAATAATCCCTTGTGATAGGACGGGCATATACCGTCTGAGCCGTTCCAAGCGAGAATCGTGAGCTGAATACGATGATATGTAAAATTAATTTTTCAACGAGTCATCTCGTCGATTGCGAAGGAAGGTTTATAGTTTTTACTTTGAACGTTACGATTCAGCGCCTTGTTGCCAAGCTGCAGATTTGCTGCGAGTTCTCATCTGCATCTCGTAACAGCATATTAGCGTATCGGCGCTATAAATAAAATGATTTGTTATTTGTATGAAGAAATCTGTTACTTCGCAAAGCCGCACAAGTCCGTCTCTTTATAGAGATTAAAATTCCAAAGACACGTGAGCATAATCTCGCAAACTCTGCCAATTACATTATTCAGCAATAATTATCGATAATAATTGTCGATAATAATCATGATATAATAATTAAATGGAATTTATTATTTTTAATAACTGCAGCGATTGCGATTCATCATTTCTCCATTGTTTCTTCCTTTTTAACGAAGATGCCGAAATTCCTACAAGCTACTTATGTAGCTTATTTTGTATAGCGATGATCGATCGAACGTACGAACAAATACTCCAAGTCAGTTCGAAAGCAGCATACTTAACGAAACAACACTTAATTTTTGCTATTATATACAGACGCGAGAAACGGAGAGAAACGGAGCTCAATACCTTTTACTAGCATTTATTGATGCAACTATATTAGCACAATAAAAATATCGAAACAAATATCGAAGAAAGTATATGATTAAGCGATGTATGTAATGTACGTGTTAAGTATTGTTAATGGTATATATATGTATAAAAATACAATATATTATTTTATACAGAAAAATATCACAATGTGTAAAACACATTACGTATATTATTAACCCTTTTGCTTCGAGCGCCGCTTATAAGCGGCGCGCACAGTATGTCCTGTGGGTACGAGTGCCGCTTATAAGCGGCGCGCATAATATGTCTTGTGCGTACGAGCGCCGCTTATAAGCGGCGGCCGCGCGATGTGTCGTCTGCAGTAAGAATGACAAAAGATCCGACTCACGATACGAGTGTAAAGAGTGTGATGTTGGTTTATGCGTAGATCCGTGCTTCAGAATTTATCATACTAACTTATACTACTAATCACTTTATATTAATATATTAACTTGTTTGCGGACAATAATTAATTAAAATTTAAATCTTACTAGTAACTTTTAAGTTGTAAATATTTTCATACCAAAAATGTAAATAATAATCATTATATAGTAACAAAGATTGTTTTATTTAGCAAAATTGTTACTTAAGACCTAGGAAAACGTATATAAAGCAACAACGCATATTGTGCGTATTCGCGGCGCGCGCGCCCGTACAGAGACAGTACTTCGGCGGACTGGACATCCGAAGCGAAAGGGTTAATCTCTCAATGACATCCGATAGAAATAAAATGCGACAATTGCGCATTTCTCAGCCGGCATGACAAGAATTCCTAAATAATTTAAAGCCAATTTTATGAAAACGACATTCAGGATGAAGAGAAATTCCAGATAACAAATAAGGGCTTTACTGCAGTTATTAGTGTGCAAATTTCATTCATTAATCAATAGTATCAAATGTTTTGGACACTGAATACCCTTCCTCAGAAAATGTCAAATAACTAAGAGAGAACAAAATCAAAAAATATAACAAATTTTATCTGAACCCAACAAAACACGCATATAATAATTAATTTTTGCATAAACCCCTTAAGTCGCCATTGATGGTGTTTGAATCTCTCAGTCTCTTATCGAGCGACAGGCGATAAAAATGATAATTACGCTTTTCGACGGGTTTCTCGAGGTCATGAGCTGTGTGACCTTCGTCTAAAAGCAATCTGTGAATTATGATGACATAGCGGTGGAGCAACTTCTAGAAACGGATTTGGACTATAAACGATACTTGTAAGCCGTTGTATGTGATAAACTCACACGAGGGAAAACAGGTCGCAGTAATCAACGCGCTGAATTTTAAAAAGCCGAGTGAATTTTTACAAACACAATCGAAATTTACATTTTATATTTCGTGCAAAATGTTTGTTGCTCTAACAATGAGCCACAGTGATCAAATAATAATTCAGTGCCATTTGGCGTATTAATATTATTTTATATTTAATACATATCATTTCAGATATCGATCTGTTGTAATGAAAAAAATTCTTCGTCTAATATTATAGTGTCATTTATATGATCCAATTCAGTTTCTGCGAATATTATCTTACTATTGAATCATTAAAATTCACTATAAAATCAAAATCGTTGTAAGGTCATTTAATAACCAATACGTTTGGTACTATATCTTAATATACGAAATTTGCGTGCTGATAACTAAGTTACGATTCTTATTCGCTATTTCTTTTCATTTTCAACACGTTCGCTGCCACGTACGTGTATACTCGTAGTTGACAACGAACATGTTAATGATAACCCCAAATACGTATAATCATTCCGTATTAAATTAAAAAAAAGCCGTACACATTTCGATCTTCACTAAAGAAGATCTAATGAAGACTGAAACGCTTAGTGCTTCTTTCATTTAACGAAAAGCAACGCGCACGATCAACGCGACAATGTTTATGTGTTACGAAACCGGAGCGATCAATAATAACTTCAGCTGATAACTGAATATTTAAATGATAAACGTGATAATTCATCATAAGAAAATTGTGAAAACAGTAAAAAAAGCGTTGTCAGCTTAGTCCCATAAATTGAAGACCGACAGTAAATTTTTTTTGTGTAATTCAAATTGACCAATGTAATATCGGTCGTAAACCAAGGACGCGCAAGTCGAAGGATACCGAGTTGAGTCGAAAATACCCGACTCAACTACGTCACTAACAGCTGTGTAATGATGAAGGTTACATGCAAACTGGTACAAGCGTATGACAAAGTGCCGACGGAGGGTCTCTTTCCCAGGTTTAGAAATTTTGAAATAATAGGCGCGTTATTACTTAAAACTGCTCATCCACCGACAAATTAGTACAGTTTTCTTGAAATATCTTAATCTATAAGTTTGACGTGACGGTATATTTGACGATTTAATCATGAGAGAATGTAAACAACTAGTTGAAGCGTAATCGTATGAACGTGTAAATAAAAAAAAATCTAACTAAATCGACTATATCTGACGATTGTGAATGGAAATATATTCCGACGCGCGATGTTTTCTCGTTCTTACCTTGACTTCGAAGAGAAATCGCAACCATGAGAAGTGGTGCCTTGTGCTGTCGTGACAGATTTTTCGCTTCAGTGCTCTCGGTAGCAGTTTGCCGACTTTGCCACGTGAAAAGTGCGTACTTGCTGGTATGGTGGCGATAATAAAAATTTACTTATCTTGCAATTGTCGGACAATGTTTCACGGAGTAATAGCGGTGTGAGGTTAAGTTCGAAAGCGTCCTTTTTATAACTGGTCGTCCCTACGGTACATTTTCGTGTTGATTTAAGTCATCCCGGCGTGATTCATCGAGAAGCCGCTTTCTTTCAAACGCCCCGCGTAAGTAAAATTTTTTATTATATTTACTTGAAACAACATTTAGGAAAAGACCTCAGTTACCTGTTCATAATATTTTTTCTCACTAAAACCGATCTGATGAGCTCATCGTCCAATTTGAACGTGTGCCAGACAATGGCGCCAGACAACGCGCCCATGTCTGCGAGTGAGAAGATCATTCGCGGTTGCTATTGTTCTATCCTTGTCTCTCAAATGGAAACTGAAAATAGAAGAAAACTTGATTATATTATTATAAAATAATGAAAAAAAAAACATCTGTATGCGGAAATAAACGTAGCAAAGTGCATTTCAATTAAACTTTGTCATAGTCGAAGCTCCGAAATATCGAAATTTCTGAAATTATAAAAATTATACCACGGTCAATAAACGATAAGCGGGTTCAGGCAACTTTTACAGAAAAAAATTAAATCTTAAATTAATTAAATTAATCTTAAATCAAGAATGGATATTTTCACGTATAAGCAAAAATATTAAAATCTTTTTAGAAGATTTTTAGTCTTACATACACGAGCATACACAAGCGTCTCGAAATTTCTTTGATAATTAAAAAAGAAAGAAAATTGGACAAATTAACTGTCAAGTGTTATAATGAAATACATAAGAAAAGTGGAGGTATTTACGGAAACGCACGACGATAATTTAACTCACTGTTTATACAGCAATTTCAGCAATTAGAGCTGTATATTAATTTGCGTTTACTCTTGTTTAACGGAGCTTCTTATCTACGAGCAGATATCAGCAGCTACGTGATTTCGAAAGTGAGTAAAATGCGCACATTGCTGACTCATTCCTTCGCTAGTTATAACGCAAAGTGATTACGCTTTTTATGTAAAGCAAACTAATTAAAATTTAATGAACACACAAGTCTTGCGTATAGTTCCTATTACCAAATCCGGCAAGAGCGCGAATGTTCACTTCTATTATATCCTCCGACGAGCGAGCGAACGAACGACCGTCAACTTTTAACGCACCGAAGAAGTTCGTCGCGAACGAGTCGACCGGTTTGAAAGTTCGGGTCTCGAAATATTCTGGCGTCAACACGAATAATAATGGACTCTTGATTGCTTTTCTACTTCCGGAATGTCTGGTAAACCGTTATCTTAAACCGTGGAAGCCGCATGATTATTTCGATAAGGTAAAGTGTATATCATTTGTATCTTGCATCATCCGATATTTAGATTGATATTGATTGAAGTACAATCGACTGATCGATCGAGGCGGCGCTTCGTATTCATTTAACGAGTGTCGATTGACTTGATCACTTTGTGGTCAACGACCAATAGTTTTGAGACGATCTATATTTCGTATCGAGTGCACACTCTACATTTCACGATTCTACATTATATATTTCGTAATCCATATTCTGAATTTTATAATCAAATGTTGCGCTGTTATTGCTCAGCCTTAAAGACTCAGCCTTGGTTTCCTTGGTTTCTTTTTTTCATCAGTTAATTTCAGTTTGCCTCAATTTATGAGATAAAGTTCAGTCAACTAGTTGGTTGTTGGTGTTGGTAAAGACTGGTAAAGACTGACCAACATCAACAAAATTCGATATAACTTCGTGATTAATGTCGGAAAATTTAAATTTCCGACTATTAAAAGAAATATCAAATATGTAAATACATAAGCGATAATTAAATATAAATATATATAATTGTGTGTGTGTAGATAATTATATATATATATTATGTAAGACACAGACGCGACTTAACGTTAATTTATTCTAAACATGTCGCGTGGCTTATCATTTGCGAATATTAAATAAGCCTATTCTATTATTAACGTTCTTTATCGCGTTGACATTGTCTTCTTCTAATTATTGATTATGTATTTCTATTAATTTTAATCTACCTATGATCTACCTCTATAATCTTCTACTTTCACTGCTTTCAATTTATACTGCTTTTGATAATATAATTTTTTATTTATAATACCGCTTTATTATTGTTGAAATTATTTATAGAATTATTTGCGGAACTTATCAGTGAAAATATGGCGTAATATTTTTTTTCTATATATATATATATAGTAACATTTTCACTGATAAGTTCCGCAAATAATACTACAAATAATTTCAACAATAATAAAGCGGTATTATAAATAAAAAATTATATTATTAAAAGCAGTATAAATTGAAAGCGGTAAAGGTAGATTATAGATTAAAATTAATAGAAATACATAATAAATAACTTAAAAAAGACAATGCCAACGTGATAAAGAACGATACGGATAGAAAGGGTTTATTTGATATTCACCAATGATTTCGTAAGTCACGCGACACGTTTATTATAAATTAACATCAAGTCGCGTCTGTGTCTTATCAGCTCGTTATCAAATGTGTAATTTTTTGTATGTATCTTAGGATATCGCCATAAATTAAATTATCACTTGATTCAACAAGTTTTCGATGTGACTTCCGAGTTGGAAGCGCCGCATCTTTCGAGGATTTGTTTGAGGATGTTTCGTGAACATTTTATAGTTCACTTCCTCATTTCACTTCCTCAGAGTGAGGATCAATCTGAAACTGTTCAGGTCGGTGTTAGTTTCAGGTCGATCTTCACCCTAAATAAGTTCACAAAACGTTGGGTACAAATCCTCGAAAGACGCGACGCCAACTCGAAAGCCACATCAAATATTTATCCATCGCAGAAGCTTAAAATTTTAGATTCAAATAAGCTTTCGGGTGCCACTAAGCGATATATTCAATATCTCGCTCTTAATTATAACTTATATTTTATATTTTACAGTGTATATTTCTTTATATAATTTATTCTTTATTTCGACTTTTAACATCCAGCGTCTTTGCGTTTGTTTATTTCGCAGCGACATGCAACCGTTATCTCCTCGTTTATTTTAACCAACTTCTAATTACTCTCCAATTTCTGACTCACAATATAAAATTTGCCAGTGGTATTCGACATAATCGCTTATCAAATGACTCATCCTCTCGATATATATAATGCATTGACAACATTTTGATTATCAGATTCACGCGGATTCTCGTACGCGTTGCGTTGCGTCTAATGAGTTCTCGGTTTTCTTCGGTTTTTTAAAAGTAGTGTTTTTCGGTGTAGTGTAGTGTTCTTCGGTTTTTGTAGTTAAAAATTATAGCTTTTCAAACATATTTCTCAGGCATTGATTATATTGTTATACCATAAACGATTTCATCAAATTAACGGCAAACAATTTCTCCATTGCGTTTTATTCTTCGCATAGAATAATAAAAAATATCAGGAACTTAATTTCGCATCATAAATTATCGTCGTAAATTATCGTCTTAAATCATCGTTATAGTCACCTAAAATTCTAAAAGAATGATATCAAAGATTTGAAACTCATAAAACTAGCGGCGCAACTACTCCTTATCAAGAGACAGGCAGTCAAGTATCATTTATATGGTGAATACAGAGAATATAATATTCTCGACTTTTATTAGATAAAAGATGTACTGAAGATGAATAAGGCTGCTGAGATGAGATTAATGAGATACATAGAGATATAAAGAGAGAGAGAGAGAGAGAGAGAGAGAGAGAGAGAGAGAGAGAGAGAAATAATATGAAGTTTTCTCTTAAAGGCAAGCGGAGATATTACAAAAACTCATTTGAATGTTGAGCCGATGATGTAATTATCTTCAGACTCTCTTAGATCTCGAGCACTTAAACGTCATTGTCGCGCGTCTCTTTCCTACGATAACGTTCGTAACTATCATGATATTGGTACACACATCAATTAACAACACGCAATAAGTCGTAAGTAACGATTAAACTTTGTTGGAAAATCACGAACTTGACTTTTTGGATTTGATTTTTAACGTTACAAAAAACTGGAAGCGAATTTTGGTGATTTAAGATTCACAATGGAGCATCGGTTCGGTAACTGATATCTTGGTTCTATCGCAAAAAAATATTTGCAGATTCGGCAAACATGCAACGGTGAGTCATTGTGGGAGTTGGTTGATATCTGAGGAAAAAGAACTACGCTTATTTAAAGTGCGCCAAATAGTCGTCTCGATTTGATTTCGCTCGCGCGTGAAAAGCGAATTGTTCTGTCTGCCCGATAATCTCTCTTTTGTTTACTACTAATTATCGTCGTTGTGTAGCTTTTCCAGATAATTGAGAAGATACCACGATATTATAAACTGTGAAAATAACAAAGTGATTAACTGTGATTATTACGAAGAAAAGTTAACGCCAAGTAGCAAGTGACGCATGCGCGTTAATTGCTGTCGCTTGTCTTCCGCATGTGGATCGACTATTCGAACGTGATTGAATTGCCTCGTCGAAGTAGCAGTTCGCGGTGCGTTAACGCCGCGCAAAAAGAAGAATGGAGTCAACGACAACGAAGACAAAGCCGAACCCGAGGGAAAAGGCGAACATCGTGTCGGTGTTGCTATGGTGGTGAGTCCCATGACCCTCCAAATCGCGGATCCGATTAAGACGATTTTTCACAAAACTCCGCCGCTCTTCCATTCTTGTCTCAGTTTGAGATTTTGAGAATTCTCCAGGCCGTGTCTGATCGTTCGAGGGTCAGATTAAGCTTTCGGAAAATTAATCACGTTCAAATCTGACGTCTAAATTTACATGAATTACTGCATGTTGAATCAGGTGGACGATCGATTTGTTTCGAATGGGCTACACGAGGGCCCTAGAAATAGAGGATTTGTATGAACCCTTAAAGGAAGACCGATCGAGTTTGCTCGGAGATAAGTTGGAAAAGTGAGTATCGAAATTTTACGACGAGAAAGCGAAAGGAAAATAAAAGGAAAGTAAAATTCAGATTAATTTCCCCGAATTCTCGACTTCTCATGAAGTTTCCTAAGAAAGATAAAAAGAAAATTGAGCTGTCTTTTGCGCTACTTCGGAATTGGGAAAAAAAAGATAAATACGCTATACATTTATTATAATTAGGAAAAAAAGATAAATACGCTATACGACATTTATTATAATTAGGAAAAAAAGATAAATACGCTATACGACATTTATTATTATTATCGTACCTTAATTTTCTCGTGTGATGTGACTTTTCATGAAATTACGTATTCAGGAAAGGTGGAAAGGAAATTACGCTGTTTTTCATGGTAGGAAATAAAAAGATGCGAAATTTATTTTAATTACAGACAATGGAATATCGAGCTGGAAAACTCGAAGAAACGGAAGCGCAGGCCGAGCCTGCTGAAAGCCATCTTCCGCACATTCCTACTGGATTATTGCAATATCGCGCTAGTGCAGTTAATAGTAGAGTTCGTTATAAGGTAATTCCCTCGCTGATAGAGGAATAACGAACTAACGATCAAAATTATCCGAAACAAAATCACACGAACATCTCATTTGGAAGATTAATGTACGCAATTTGCAATTCGCAGACTGGGTACGCCGCTCCTGCTGGGAGGTCTCCTGCGCTACTTTCGGAAGGATGCCGTGGAATCGTACGAGGTCGCATTGTGGTACGGAGTTGGCATCTGCATGGCGACCGCCATGAACGTGATAGCTTTCAATCAAGCGATTTTCGGCAGTTTCCACATAGGCTCGAAAGTTCGCGTGGCTGTTTGCTCCGTTGTGTACCGAAAGGTGAAGCATATGGACTCGGCGCTATGTCTTATTGTTGATTTACGAATATTTAAACATTACATGTGAAATCATGTCCGAAGCGAAATTTGTGGAATTGATGAATTACTTCGAGTCTATATCTCCAAAATTATGATAATATGAAAGAAAATATGATAATTCAGGAACAGGTGTATCTGCGAAGAAGCGAAACTTGGACGTATTGATAAATCTTCTAATTTTCAAAATTAAGTCAATATTGGCCGGATTTAAGGAGAATCGATCAAACGATTCTTATACCGTCACGATTTTATTCTTGTTGGTCGCATCTTCCTTTGCATAGCACGCGGAACCGGCAATGAATCGCTTAGTAAATTATCCGAATCTCCTAATTACTTTTCACGTATACTTTGCAGGCCCTACGACTGAGCAAAACGGCGCTAGGAGAGACGGCGCCGGGCAAGGTGGTCAATTTGGTAGCCAACGATGTTAATAGATTCGAATTGGTTTCTGTTACTATTCAATACATGTGGGCGGCGCCTTTATCCTCCTTGATTGTGGCGTATATTCTCTACTTGGAAGTCGGATATCCTGGCCTCATCGGTATCGGCGTCATCTTCACGGTTGTACCGATTCAATGTGAGTCCTTCGTCATGATTATTGAATGTCAAGAAGTCTTTGACTTTGTTCGCAATCAAACATCCCGTTTCAGTCCGAAAGATTCACGTGGTCGCCTGATTTCAGCTTATACCGGCAAGCTCACGTCGAAGTTTCGGCTGCAGACCGCCATTAAGACCGACGAGCGAGTCCGGCTGATGGACGAGATCATTTCAGGTGTGCAGGTGATCAAGATGTACGCCTGGGAGAAGCCGTTCTGCGCCTTGGTCGAGCTGGCGCGCAGGCTGGAGCTGCGGGTGGTCACCAAGAGCTCATATATTCGCGGTATCTACATGACCTTCAACCTTTTCACTACGAGAATGGCGCTTTACGGCACGCTCGTCCTCCTGCTCATGTCCGGCCACGAGTTGACCGCCGACAAGGTCTTCGTCGTGTCATCCTACTTCAATGCCCTCTCCTTCTGCATGTCCAGCATGTTCGTGCGAGGCATCGCCGAGCTGGCCGAGTGCCTGGTAGCCGTACGAAGACTCCAGAATTTCCTCATTTACGAAGAGTACCAGAGCAGCAATGTTATCATCTGCAAACAGTCGTCCAGCAACCATAACAATCATAAGATTAATTCCGAATCCGACAAAATTTCCGAGCAAGATATACCTTATATCGATACCAACGTGGAGAACCACGAGGTTCTGGAGAACGACGATATGGAGAAACGAAATGGAATAATCGATATCATGACCGATTCTGACCATTCTATTATAAGTAAGTTTACGAAGGGAGGATTGGGTCGGGTTGCTATTCACCTTACTAATTAACTCACCTTGATACTTAAGATCGAACAGATATAACGTAAAATTCATTATTCACAGGGAAAGAAGAATCCCAAGTGCACAGTTGGGCCGTTAAAATGACCGACGTTACCGCTAAGTGGGAAGTGGGCCAGTTGGAGAACACATTGAAGGATTTAAATCTGCAAATAGAAAAAGGCAAGCTGTACGCGGTCATCGGCATGGTGGGCAGCGGAAAAAGTTCTCTACTGTCCACGATTTTGGGCGAAATCGACCTGGTAAAAGGGGAGACGAGGGTCAAGGGTAGCGTGAGCTACGCTAGTCAGGAAGCTTGGGTGTTCGGCTCAACCATCAGACAGAACATCCTCTTTGGACAGGATTACGACCGTCACCGGTATCAGAAGGTGATCAAGGCTTGTGCTTTGTTGAAAGACTTCCAGCAGTTTCCACAAGGCGATCTTACCGTCGTAGGTGAACGAGGTTGCTCGTTGTCCGGCGGTCAGAAAGCTAGGATCAACTTGGCTAGAGCCTTGTACAGGCAATCGGATATCTATCTGTTGGATGATCCTTTGAGCGCAGTGAGTAACTGATATCTGCCGAAACGTCGATTGTTCAAATTAATTTTGTTTAATGAACCACTGGTCATTGATAAAAGTGATCTTTCTAGGTTGACGCACACGTGAGCAAATACTTGTTCCATGAATGTATTGAGAAATATCTGGCCGGAAGAACGACGATCTTGGCGACGCATCAATTGCAGTACATTAAGGACGTGGACGGCATTATACTTCTTGAACAAGGCAAGATGAAATATTTTTCGCGGTATCAGGACTTGTTAGCTTACCAACCTGAGTATAGTGTACACTTGTCGGGGGAGGACGAGGAGAATTGTAAGTTGTCGATGCAGAAGAGAAATAGAGGACAACAGCCCTTTATTTCAAGTAGCAGAGTAAGTTTCAACGAGAATATATAAAGTGATGAAAATTCTAACAGAAATTACGTGATATACTAAGCTGTAGGGAACTTTTTAACGTTTCAATTTTCTGCGAAAATAAACTGAACATAGAGAAATTCAAAATATTGTCAAATCCACACAGATAGTTTATGTTTTTAATGCTCCTACATTGTACCAAAATATTTTAACAGAATAGCGTTTCGGAAATCAGCGAGATAGAAGACGACGAGGAAAATGAAAGTGCTACAAGTCAGAAAGCCGGTATCGAAGAGACATCACGCGGCGTGGTCAAGGGCTCTCTGTTTATCGAATACTTCCAAATTGGTAGCAATTTATACAAAGCCAGCTTCGTCCTGTTCCTATTTATCGTCACGCAAGTGATTGTCAGTCTCAATGACTACTTTGTGCCTATTTTGTGAGTTTTTATATTATATGATAATAAAATATATAATCATGTAAACAACTTAAATTACTATAATTCTCGGTTTCTTGAAATTATACTTATAAATCTGAATACATCGTTTAATAGAGATATTTTTCTTAATATTTTGTTTTAGAGCGAGTTCCGATGAATTTTCCCAACTTCAATCGCTTCTTTTCTTCCAGGCTCGACGCCGAGGAAAAGCGACATCTAGCTAACTTCGCGAGTGACAACCGAACGAACGTCTCCACGAACGCGACGAGTCTCGACACGGACATACTGCCGGTGACCACGTATGTCTATATCTACACGGGTATCGTGCTGGGCGTCTTCGTCGTAGGCATCACCAGATCGATCTTCTTCTACAAAATGTGCATGACGTGCAACCAGCGTTTGCACGATCTAATGTTTAACGCGCTGATTCGCACGGGGATGCGCTTCTTCGACACCAATCCGAGCGGCAGGATTCTCAACAGGTTCTCCAAGGACATGGGCGCGATCGACGAGCTGCTACCGAAAGGAATCTTGGACGCCGGCCAGATGAACATGATGATGATCGGCTCATTGTTGGTAACCTCTGTAGTCAGTCCGTTCCTCATCGCGCCTATCGGGCTGATGTTTATAATATTCCACTGGTTGAAGAAGGTCTATCTCAGTACTAGCAAGAACGTCAAGCGACTGGAAGGAATGAGTACGTCTGGCTTTCCTCTTGTAGTGCTCGTCGAGAATTGTTGCCGACATTTTTCTCATAATTACTATTATTGTTATCAAAGTATCCTTTTGTTTTATTTGCGATATCTATATTATTAATTACGAGGGTGCGCAAGAATCGGTGCGCAAGAATCTTCAGTTTGTCAAATTTATCATGTTTTTCTTTTTCTCTTATATCAACCACGTTGTTTGATCAGTTTTGATTATTTGCAATATCTCGCTTCTGCACTCTTGCGATCACTTCAATTCTATGTGATATTTTTTTAATTTTCAAAATTGCGACTATTTCTACCTCGATTTTCTAAATACACTGCACTGTTTCTGGTACTTTTTTAGCCAGTATGTTTTCTTTTATGTTACAGCACGTTCACCAGTGTTCACTCATATAAGCGCTACGTTGAACGGCTTGCCCACTATCAGAGCGTACCACATCCAATCGATACTTAAGGAAGAATTCGACAAGCTGCAGGATCTACACACGTCCAGCGTGTACATGTACATCCTGACGAGCACGGCTTTTGCGTTTTGTCTGGACGTATTTTGCCTTGTGTTGGTCACCGTCGCCATTTTCACCTTTTTGCTAATGAAGGACTGTAAGAATCGATTCTCCTCGACCGAGTGTCCTCCACCAATCTCTGGCATTTTGTATTTTTACTTTTAGATTTGTGCTTCTAAGACTAAACAATTACATTTTATTTTATATTTTATTTTTATTTTATTGATTGTTCGCATTAACTATCGAACCTACTGAGCGCTTACGGGAAAGGAAACGAGCCGGTGGGATTAAATGACAGAGTTAAACGTGTCTTCCAGCGTTTACTGGTGGAGAGGTGGGATTGGTAATAACGCAAATCATGGCGATCACCGGCTACATACAGTTTGGGATGCGGCAGAATGCGGAGGTGGCAAACCAGATGATGGCGGTGGAACGCGTGATCGATTACATTCAGCTACCGCCGGAGCCAAACCTCAGGGACAGAGGGTTATTTTTGAAGAAGAAGAACAAGCAAGAACCGGCGTTGCCGGCCAACACTCCCAAAAATTGGCCCTTAATGGGCAACATCGAGTTCAATAACGTCTACATGCGCTACGCGAACGAGTTCCCGCCTGTCCTCAAGGGGTTGAACATCGTGATCCCTGCGGGAGAGAAGGTACGTGAATTCCAAGTACGAATTCTACGTGGCAACAGGAAAACGGAGATAGGGAACGAGAAGAATTCATTTCGAAAAGCGTGAGCACCGATTTGCGACATTTGAGACACTCGAAATTTCTTCCTTCCGGCGAAGTCCTGCGGAGAACAGGATGTATGGGAAGAAAGAGAAATCGGTAGCTTCAAAAATTTTTTAATCGTTCACCGATTCTCTCCAATTTTCTGTTCCGCTCGTTCCGATTCCTGTCCTGTTGAAAAAGTAACGATTATAAAAGAATGGAAAGTGATTAGAATGCTGCAAATGTAATTTACTCCACAGATCGGTATCGTGGGAAGAACGGGCGCGGGAAAATCATCGCTGATATCGGCGTTATTCCGATTGGCGAAAGTGGAAGGTGTCATCGATATCGACGGCACGAATACGGGCTCGATAGCCTTGGAGGATCTGCGACGCAGGATATCCATCATCCCTCAGGACCCAGTTTTATTCTCGGGCACTCTGAGGCGTAATCTGGACCCCTTCGACGAATTTCCGGATAAAGACTTATGGGACGCGCTCGAAGAGGTTTGTCGACAAAAGACTTTTTATTCAATAATGATAATGTGCTATTATTTCAAGATCTCAAAATCAGATCTGAGACCGTAAAATTCCCGTTTTGAGTATCTAAAGTTCGAAATATAGTTTCTAAATATCATAGAGTTCTAAGTTCACACATTTTCAACATTCCGAAATCTAAATTTTTCTGAACTAAAATGACATCTTTTGCTGTACTCTTTCAGGTTGAGTTGAAAGACGCGATCAGTAATGCTGGAAACGGATTGGAAAGTCGCGTATTCGATCGAGGCTGTAACTACAGCGTCGGGCAAAAACAGCTAGTGTGTTTGGCGAGGGCTATCTTAAGGAATAATCGTATATTGATGTTGGACGAAGCGACCGCGAATGTGGACCCGCATACGGACGCATTGATTCAGCGCACGATCAGGAAGAAATTTGCGACCTGCACGATGCTCACAGTGGCACATCGGCTGAATACCATCATGGACAGTGACAAAGTCCTAGTGATGGATAAGGGTTGTATGACTGTAAGTATAATTTTCTTCGAGTCTCGACACTTGGAGAATTTTCGAAATTTGGAACTTTAATTCGATGATTTAATAGATGTAACTTGCACTTTGATAAAAATTAATAACATTGTTAAGTCATAACTTTATCTATCTTTTTTTATTTTTTTTTACAGGAATACGACCACCCTCACATATTATTGCAAAATAGTCATGGTCAATTTACCTCATTGGTGAAGGAGACTGACATGTACGATCAATTAGTGAAAGTGGCGAAACAGTCTTACATAGATAAGTACGGTGAAACGCAATGAAACGGTTGGGTAGGCAAGCAGGTATTTAGATAATACATTTTTGTCAACTAAATCTTTCGAATATTCTCCACTTTTTTAATATCGACCGCTTATGAAGCATATAGATATACTAGATATATAATATAGGATATATTATATACAGATATATAGGTAACACAGACTATATATAAAATTATATAGATGAGAGAAAAAAAATATAGAGTATTTAAGCGGAAGATACAGGCAAACATAAACTGACGGCTGTTAGTAGATTCGACAGCCCTGACAGATTTCTCGCAAGTCGAGGTATATTAAAATTTAAGACACAAATAGCTAGATACTAATACAGGATCTTCCATTAAGAGGTTTCATTTTAAATTTCGATAAAAATGCTGACAAATCTTTTTTGGCCTGAAATTGAAGAACTGGACCTGGACGATGTTTATTTTTAGCAAGATGGGGCTACATGCCACATAAGCTGTGAAATGATCGTGTTATTACGTAAGAAGTTTTCTGGACGTATTATTTCGTGTAACGGAGACTTCAATTAGCTGTGTAGATTGTGCGATTCGACACCGCTGGACTTTTTCCTTTGGGATTATGTGAAGGATAAGATTTACACTAATTCTCCGAACTGTTATTGGCAAAATTGAGTCACAATTATGCGAAAACGTAATGGAAAATTTCCTCAAAAGAATAATAATTTAAAATAAAACTTCTTAATGGAAAATCCTGTAATTTAGATAATATATTGCGTGATTATCATTATGCTCATTACTACTGAAGAAAAATCAGTAGAAACGTGCCGAACGTTCAAAGATTTATATCTTAGCATTATCATGTTTAATGATAATCTTTATGACGTTATTTTCAATTTGGTTGGAATGTCACGTACAAAGCCTCTTAATGTGAATAATTATTTTATTATTTTATTTTCAAGTACTTATATATTTTTGCTATGAACTTTGCTATTTTTCTATTATTCACTTATACTTCTGAATCTCTTACCATAACATGTTAACTGAACTTACAACTAATAAACAAATAAGAGCCTCAAAACAAATACAAGATAATCCAAGCCACTAGTTTGAGAACAAAATATTTAATTTTTTGCACTATATATAGTTGAAATATTTTTGTAAACAACATTTGTACTAATACAAATATGTACTTTACTATATACTAATACAAATATGTACTTTACTATATACTAATACAAATATGTACTTTACTATAATACCAATTCCAACCTTGATACCAAAATCAATTTTAATGATAATTAATTGTTAAAAGAAATAAAAATAATATAGTATATATAATATATTGTTATATAATAAATATTATTATTAAGCATGATATCACGCATTGTTACGAGTATTTTTGTCGAATATATATGATAAAAATACCTTTTATTACCATTCGACGTTTTATATATTTTATATTCAATATATAGTCTATTTTCAGCGTTTGAAGATTTAGGTATTTTTTATGCTTTATCAATTTTATATTCAATGAGTAAATCATTGTACAATGAAATGCAAAATGTTAAACACCACAAATATACAAGTTCATGATAAATATATCGAATGTATACAATAAACCATTGAATAAAATAAATTAATTATATGAATAATTAACAAGGGTACAGCGCGACCTGGAGAAAAAAAAGAGAAATCTGTATGGTCGCGCGATTTGTCTCATACTTTTCATTTCTATTCTGTTTTTTTGAAAAATGTGCTATGTCAGACAGAGAAATCAATTATGTACAAAATATTCCAAAACAATATTTGTAAAAGAGTAATAAAACGAATTTTAGGACGCTTGCTTGTATTCAAGGTGAAAGACAGTTATCGTTGTCGTTCGTTGTACAGCGCTAACAGTGGTAGTCGTAGGCGACATGAAAAGCAGCGATCAAGTGCGTACGATGTCAGTTAAGTGTTGACTTTGGAAGGAGTGACTCGAAGGGAGGAAAGAAGATAGAAGAAAGAAATAGAACGAGGAAAAGGATGCCACCCTGTTTGCTCTAGTCTCTTTTTGGTAGCTTAAAACGTTATTGTTTCTGTGTGATTTTTAGAATTCTAAGATCAAAAGTGATACAATGAATAAGGATTCAAATAACATGAAGCGGAACCCCAAGGAAACCGCGAATATCTTCAGTCAGATTTTCCTCTGGTTCGTTTTTCGTATAATTTATCTTATATTTGTTTTTTGGAAGAAAAAAGAGAGAAACAGAATTTATCGATTCGCTATGATGAAGAAAAAGGACAAAAACATTTTTTTTTCCCGGAAAAAATAATTCATTTCCCCGGAAAAATGGGGAGGAATACTTGCATTTTTGCGAAGAGAAATTTTGTTTCTTTGAGAAAATATTTTTTGAATCGAACAAAAATTTTTTCAGAGGGAAAAAGATTCTCGTTTCTTCAAGGAGGAATCTTTTCCTTGTGAAGAACGGAGCTTTCATTTATGTCACACATTGTTTATATTTGATTTTATTTACTTTATTTATTTTTTTATTGTATTTTATATATATGTCTCTGATATTTTATTCCACATGGTTCAAATAATTGACGAAAAACTTCTAGAAGTAAAACTTGATTTTGAAAAAGTCTACGTGCAATTCGCCTTCTATTTAATCATGCTCTTATCTTTTTTTTTACATACGATTTATCGTATTTTTTTACATATGATTTATCGTATGCAAAGAAAAAAGATAAGGGCATGACTATATAAAAGGCGAATTTAGTCATGCCCTTATCTTTTTTTTCGTATGTAAAAAAAAAGATAAGGGCATGACTAAATAGAAAGCGAATTGCACGTAGACTTTTTCAAAATCAAGTTAGCCTTCGAACGATACTATATGATTCATCAGTTGGCCTTCGAACGATATGATAATCCATACTTCACAAATCTTTCATATTTCAAATAAACACGAACTATTATGTATATATCACGTCATACTGCTCACATCAGAGAAAATGCACTACATTACTTTTCGTATTTCCTCGACAACCTCGAAGGTGATAATCCGTAACTAGTGTCATTGGTAATACTGATAATGTGTAAAATAAATTTGCGATATAAAATATCTGAAAAATATGTTCACGAATAATTAAGATAATAATGAGTACTTCCTTCAAAGTTCTTCGTTACACAGCTTCATCATTATCGATAAAGAAAAACGCAGTCTTTTCGTAACTGTAAATTATATAGCATCATTCAATAGATGTCATTTACAAATTCTAATTAATTAAGAGATTTTACGATTCCCTCCGGATCTATCATAAGGATTCTCAGATTTGATCTGAGAATGAAAGTTGTATCATGTTACTCGACCTGTTACTTTTGCGATACATAGGTGGATGAAGGAATTATTTATGAAAGGTGCGAAGAGGGACCTGGAGGAATCAGATATATATCGGCCTCTAAACGCAGACCGCTCTGAAAAAGCGACAAACCATCTAGAAAAGTAAGTCTTTTTTTATGATCAGGAGTAAAAGTTATACGAATATAATTAATGATATGAAACATACTAACTGTTAATATAGAAAAGTAATTAGCAACAACGTACACATGTGACACCTGTGATACGAAATATGACTCACATATGTGATAACAACGACGTCAAAATTTTTATCTGCTAATTATGTAGCAGTATGTAACGGGATAATGATAATGATTATATGATAATATATTATGCTAGTTATGACTTGCTACATATACACACACACATATTATAGTAACATAATAATATAACAATAAAACGTGATTAAAATAATAAATAATACGATTGCTATTAATATGTCGCAATAATGAAGAATAATTAATTACTAAATATAAATGTAACAAAGAATGCTAATAACATTATAATACGTGTATTGCAGTAGTTTTCGATATAATTAAGCATAAGCTAGTATGAGATAAGTTGATGTCATATTAAAGTAAATTTAACATCTGATAAAAATATGTTCATTCACAGTATGAGGACACTTTTCTATGTGCCATTATTTAACTATAAACATGGTTAGAAAAAGAAATCTCAATTTGTGTAACTGAAAAAAATCGAAAGATAATACTGTATTCGATAGCGATAAACGAAATTTCTGTTATTGCAATAAAAAAAATGTCCACCTGAATATTTGGCTATATTAAAACTCAGCTATAACTAAGAACAATTGAGTAAAAACCTCCTACAAGAATCTTTCTGTTCCTACAACTGAGTTTTCGCTTGGTTAACAGGCAACAGAAAATCCAATTATAATTCTTTTTTCTCTATTCATTATTTTCTTACTTCAAATTACAACTAATTGAAAGTATCATTGAAAAACATGGTTCGAAACGAAAATCTGTAGACCTCGATTATCTAACCCTTTACGTTTGACATCTAGACGCTTTCCTTCACATGTTGAAAAAGATGAAAATCATCCAATAGGTCACAAAGAAAATATATTGTTTGTACTATTGGAGCAAAAAAATGATGAACAAAAAATCTAGATTCGAATGCAAGGAATATAGCATCGGGCTTTATATTATTGACTGTTTTGAGATTTATCATACTAAAACAAATTTTTAATACAATAAAATCATCATTTCAAGCAGAAACTCTTCTTAAAAAAAAACTCCGTCCTCACAGAGTTAAATTGCCATCATGTTAATGGATTTATATTTATAAAAATAAACTGTTCAAAAAAGCAAGTAAGTAACGGTGCAACGTAACACTCGTGGTACTTATACTATTTAGCAGGCATATATTCGATACTGTTTTTAGCAACTAATTGTCACCTTAAGCAAAAAGGTGTCTATTTAAAGTTTCAATTATGTAGTTTCTGACATTCGGCTCGATAGCAGCGGTTTTAACGCGACTTTTGTTGCCTCACATTATAGATACTGGAATTGCGAATTAGAGAAGCTAAAAAAGCTAGAGTATACTGTGGGCAAAGACGGGCAGAAGGTGCCGCTGAAGAAAAACGGTCGACCGAGATTGTACAAAGCGATCTTTCGCGCCTTTTGGCTGCCATACTTTATCACTGGAATCTACTCGATCATCCAGGTATTATGAAATATCGTAATACTTTCATAAATAATGTTGCAAGAGTTAATATAAAAGCGATAACGAACGCGTGAGGAGAAATTCCTCGGGACGGAAAGCACACGCAAAATTCATAAATTTTATCTAGCGAGGATCGTCGATCTCAACAACATTTATGTATTTCCAGCTCGTCGTGTTGCGCGTGCTGCAGCCGATTCTGCAGGGTTGGATAATCAAATATTTCAACGGCAAACCAGACGCGTCGGACAGAGTCACTAGAGAAGATGCGCTAATTTACACCGCTTACCTGGTCATAAGTTTGATCATCACCGTCATATTACTGCATAACGTAAGCTTAATGATGCAGCAAATCGGAATGAGAGTACGCATCGCCTGTAGCTCGCTGGTCTACAGAAAGGTAATGTCACGAATGGTCGTGTTTTTCAATCGTCTTGGCTCCAATTGTTTCATCAAACACGCTCCAAAAACGATTGGAGAACTTTTTCCTTGAAAAATATAAAGTTATATTTAGTAAAATGAATAGCCGATAACGTGCTTTTACAAGCGCAAAGTAACATTCAAAGATTCTTGGAAATAGGTTTCCATATCGCTACGTCCAGTTTACAACCGTTGGCGACAAAAAGTAAAAACATGGAAGAAAAATGGAATGACGGTTAAAAAAACGACGAATAACCGATGAACTTTTACTATTAGTTTTACTTTTACTATTTTTACTATTAATGTGATTTTTTAATAATAAAACCACATTTTTTAATAATAAAAAATATAGTAATCTATATAGTAATCTATATTTTTTATTATTATTATATTTTTTATTATAGTAATCTATATTTTTTATTATTAAATAGTAAATTAAGCAATTAAGGTTCTCGCCAATTGTTCATCGATAATTTTTCCGCTTTCGGTAACGATCCTCAAAACTTACTTCGTCGCTTCCACAATCTTTCGCGACATGCAAATATCGAGAAAATCGAGGTCACGTAGGAACCGCGACTATAAGTTATTATCGTTCTAAGAAATAATAAATGAGTACTGAATTATTTGTCAAGCCCGCGATATCGTCCTTTTTCAGCGCGTCCTTAGACTTTGAACGGTGACGTATTTGACAAATAAATTCTTTTGTTCAAACACACGTGTTTCATGCAGCGAACTATCGCGAATGGATATCATAGAGTGACGCATCTGTGTCAAACACAATTCGCTACAACCAATTATACCGCGCTGGTGAACAAAAAAATTCTTCCTTTGAATATTCGCATTTGTCGAAATGAAAAGTATCTCGAGATCACTTTAAGTCTTAATTGTGGCATTATGGATATGTGAATGTTTTTAAGCATATGTAAATAGCATATCGGATATGTAAGTACCAAGTAAATGTAAATGCAATTAGGAAAAAAGTTACTTAACAACAAAAAGGCAAATAAGAGCAAAATGCTGAATGTTTCTTGCAGTAATTGTTTTAGTAAAAAAGATTTGGCATACAATTGAACCGAGTCGAAGAAACATCTGTATTTTAAACTCAATCGACTTAAAACTTTTGCGTAATTCGTTAAGACATATTTACATAACGTTTATTTTAAAAAATCTGGAGAAAGAAATGAATAGCGCGAGGAAAAATATCGTTCAGTATGCACAAGGCTATATTATATCGCGCTATTTAATAATATGATAAAAATTCTGTAACCTCTTCGATAAATTGTCGCAGTTGTTACGGCTAAGTAGAACGTCTCTGAGTCAAACCGGCACCGGACAAATTGTAAATCTTCTCAGTAACGACGTTCTTCGCTTCGATCAGTTGTCGATATATCTGAACTACATATGGATCATGCCTATTCAGGTAATTTTTTATCATACGAATAGGTGATATTATCCGCCGACTTCATTCGTGTCTTTCGTTTGCAGCTCGTGACCGTGACTTACATAATGTGGCAGAAGATCGGCATCTCGACCTTCGTCGGCGTCGGAATGCTATTGATTATTACTTTACCGATCCAGGGGACTTTTAGTCTTTTAAGTCGCAATATCAGAGCTTCAATAGCGGTACTCACCGATCGTAGGGTGCAGCTGATGAGCGAGCTCATAGCCGGGATACAGGTAATATTTTTTTTTCATTATTTTTCCTCATTATTATATTTATAGTAATTGATTATTATATTTGTAGTGACTAGATGATAACTAATGTGTTAACTAAATTTTCACGAAAGAGCGATTTAGTGGAACTAATGCGCAGTTTTTTATTCCTTTCGTCAGGTGGTGAAGATGTACGCCTGGGAGAAGCCGTTCAGTAAGATCGTCTCGATCACGAGAGCACTGGAGATCGACAAGATCAAATTTTCATCATACGTGCGCGCTGCGTATGTGGGCATCATAGTGTTCACCGAGAGACTCATTCTTTACATTACCCTGATAACGTTTGTTCTTTCCGGAAATCGTCTGACCGCCGATGTGACTTACGTTTTGGCGAGTTACTTCAATATTCTTCAGCTTACCACCGCACTGTTCTTCCCGCAAGCGTTGATACAAATTGGCGAGACAATGGTGTCCATAAATCGATTGGAGGTGCGTTAGAAATCGATTAATTGTTAAGGTTTCAACGCTGGAATCGTCCTTGCAACTTTCTAAAGTCGAACTTTCAGATCCTTCGGTCCGTGAGATTTAGAACTTTATATCCTTCTATCTTCTTGAAAACTTTTAAATACTAAGATTTTAGCTCTTGAATATTTTTGAGTTTCTAAATACTTGAATCTTTAAATCTATATATTTTTAGAATACTGGCCCTTAAATTTTTTAATTCATTGTCTTATTGACATTTGGATTTTTAAACTTCTGATATCTCTAAAATTTTTTGATCCTCGATTTTTCCGGTAAACTACTAATACATTCATTCTTCAGGAATTCCTCCTCATGGATGAAGTGAACATGGAACGGCCTGAAATAAAATCGCAGTCAAAATCTGCACTTAACAAATCATCCAAAACAAAATCATCTAAAACTGCCACAAAAAATATAAGGCACGATGATAGCAATGGAACTTCTCATCCTGTTCCTCAGGTATTGTCTGACCGTCCAGTTCGCGTAGAACTTCAGCGCGTTTCCGCCAACTGGATTAACGGCCAACTGCCGCCGACATTGTGCAACATCTCTACAACAATCAAACCTGGTGAATTATGCGCCCTTGTGGGTGCTGTGGGTTCCGGCAAGTCATCTTTGCTCCATTTGCTTCTGAAGGAATTAAATCCTGGCGCGGGTAACGTGATTTTTACTCAAGATTTTTCGCAAGAAAGCGAGAAAATGAACATCAGGTGCAAAATGAACATCGGTTACACAATGGACAACCCGAACCTATGTATTTCTTACGCCAGTCAAGAAGCCTGGCTCTTCGGTGGCACCGTGAGGGATAACATCCTGTTTGGTCAACCTTATGATAAAACGAAATATGCGCAGGTTCTTGTCGGAGTATAGTGGCTATATGGTATATTATCCGTGTATCCGTGTAACTTTGCAACATTCTCTTGATTTATATTTCGACACTGCCAGGATTTCGGTATCCTTAGACCTTCGTCCTTTACTTCTCGAGTTTCCGGATGCATGAACCTTCTTGAGGTTCTTGAATCCTAGGGTTCTTAAACCCTTGAATTTTTTTATTTTTGAGTTTTTTCAAGTCTTTCAATTCTCACGCGTTCCATATATGTTATTAGGTGAAATTAAATTAATTTATTTTAATTTTTAAATATATATTAAATTTGACTTTTATTACTCTTGATTCTTCAAACTTTTCTCAATTCCTCGTTTCTTCGTAAATATCATTAAAAAAATTTCAAATCTTTCTAACACAATTCTTGATTTTTTAGCATTTCCTGTCAATGAATTGACGGTTTCAGGTGACGAGCGTATGCGCCTTGACGAAGGACTTTCGGCAGTTGCCGCAGGGTGACATGACGATAATTGGAGACAGAGGTGTATCTTTGTCCGGAGGTCAGAGAGCGCGAGTTAATCTTGCGAGAGCGGTTTATAGACAAGCGGACCTCTACTTGTTGGACGATCCTTTAAGCGCAGTGGACACTCATGTATCCAAACATCTCTACAAAAAGTGCATTACCGAATATCTAGCCGGCAAAACGAGAATTCTCGTCACCCATCAGCTGCAGTTTCTTAAACGAGCGGATCACATTATCGTGTTGGATCGAGTAAGTGTCGTATCAAGTGCTTTCTTGTCAACCAATCAACCATCAATTCTAGCATTGTTGCTCTCAAGGGTTTCGTGAAGATGCAAGGGAGCTACAACGAGCTGGTGGAATCGAACAAGGATTTCATTAATATGATGGATAGCTTGAGTCACGAGGCACAAAAGAAAGAGGAAGTGAGGAAAATCTCGGTATTGTCCAGCAAGAAGATCTCAATAATGAGGCGTCCTTCGGGACTCTCGATTAAAAGTTGCGCCGAAGTAAGACAATGATTACCTAAGCTAATAATCATTTAAGCTAATAAATCATTTTCTCTCCGTTAAAATTCCACTATCTCGTCTTCGTGAATTCGTATTGGAAATCCTACAGCTTCGCACGAATAGTTCAGCAGAATTCTAAATTGCCCGTTGCGAAAACAAATCGGATGATCATTATTCCCCACAGTACTCTGACATCGACGACATGAACTACGAGGAAAGCAGTCAGGACGGCGAGGCAATAGCGCAAGGGAATTTGTCCAGTAAGGTGTACAAGGAATACATGCATCATGGCGGCAATTATTTCGTCTTGTTTTTGTTGATGATGTGCTTCGTCATCAGCCAAATCGCCACTACCGGCAAC
Organism: Dinoponera quadriceps; assembly: GCF_001313825.1. Taxonomy (NCBI): domain Eukaryota; kingdom Metazoa; phylum Arthropoda; class Insecta; order Hymenoptera; family Formicidae; genus Dinoponera; species Dinoponera quadriceps. The sequence continues at coordinate 745,753 of NW_014554681.1, read as the reverse complement.
GACTACTGGGCCTCATATTGGACCAACTTGGAAGAAGAACGGTACAGCGAAAGTACATCAGACGCCGAACGTGTAAACCACCAGTTCAGAAACATGCGCAACGACAGTTTCCTGAGTTTGATCTTCACCCTGAATCCGGATGGCCTACTCAGCTCCAACTCCGCCATTTATGTCTACACATTCACTATTCTTGCCTGCACCATTACCACGTTGTCACGCAGCTTTCTCTTCATGAAGATCTGTATGAACTCTAGTTGCAATCTCCACAACACTATGTTCACTAATCTGGTGCAAGCTCGCATGTCTTTCTTCAACGCCAATCCTGCCGGTGAGTAGAAGACTGCAACGTTGTCAATACGATGGAAATTGCGAAACGGTGTAGCTTTTTATTCATTCATCATTTCTTCTTTGTGTCTTTTGCTCAATTCTTATAATTATTCGCGAAGAAAGGGCACTCGATCTTTAACGTGAAATATTCCTTTGATATTTGTATTATTTGTGTGAAATTCTGAATTTTGTCATCACGATTTAATCGGTTTTAACGTTTGTAGCGTATACTATTGTACGTACTTCCCTTTATTTTTTAGTTTCTATCGTGTTCCAGGGAGAATTTTGAACAGATTCTCGAAAGACGTCGGCACGATGGATGAATTATTGCCTAAAATAATGTTGGAGGCACTTCAGTTGACGGTCGTAATGGGCGGTATACTTGTCATGGAGATCATAATTAATTACTGGATGTTAATAGCGATCGCAATACTAGGTATCATATTCCTGCTAGTGACGAAAGTATGTCTCCGCACCGCACAAAATACAAAACGTCTCGAAGCCGTGAGTAAGTACTGAGAAGAGCATTTTTAGCTTAAAAGGTCATATAATAATTTCTATAGTTAGTTGAATACCAAAGGAGCATCCTTATTATCGTTTAGAAGATTCGTACGAATTTCTTCATTGAATCTGAAAAAATAAAGTTTCTCGATCGATTCTGCCACTCTGTTCAAAAATATTTGGATTTATCTTTCTTTAAATTAATCAGAGGAGCTTCAGTTCTCCAAATCTTCTATCTTCCATCTATTTTCACGTGATTGAAATTTGGAGCGATCTATTCTTTGCTCGCAGAGAACACTGATTTCGGCAGAAATTTTTATCTTTGCGGTTGAGTGCTTGCGCCCGAACTTTGTCGATTATGAAGATCTTTCGGGGATTTGATTTCAACAAACCATTTTTTTTCTAACGTATATCATTCCACTGAGTATAAAACTACTGTCATTTGTTTGTATAAGCTACCTGGATTCTCGGCAGGAATTTTAATTTACGTGAATGCTGGCGCGCGCGCAATCTTTTCCGTTTTTCTTCTTCAATTGTGTCAATATTGACCCATTTTGCACAATTTTATTGTTTCTTGCACATCTTGGTTTTTTTTACTGAGGTTAAATTTGAAATAAATTTTTCTTTTAATTTTCACTTGAAGATCGCTCCAACTTCAACCATATTTTATTTTTATATTCTATTTTATCTTCTTTTTCTGTTCCTTACGCCATTTTCTTAGGATGTAAAATCTTAGAATTAGATTCTAGGATTCCGAAGTCTAAAACTGACACGATCACGTATTTCTTCGTTCTCAGCCAAGAGCCCGCTGTTCTCCCACGTGAGCTCCACTTTGAACGGCCTACCAACAATCAGGAGCAGTGGTTCCGGCATCGAGCTGATGATGCAGAAACAATTCGATTCGTTGCAGGACTATCACAGTGGCGCATGGTATCTCGTCCTGGCCATAGCGGCGATCTTCGGACTGGTGTTGGACTTGGTCACTTGCGTGTTTGTTGCTTGCATCTGCTTCTCTTTTATCGCGATTAACGGATATGGTATGTAGGCCACTTTCAATTTGCCAAACTCGATCTGTTCATCGATCATTTGCTACGTAATTACAGAAATAGGCTGGTCAATTAGAACGTTTCATTATGTATATATATTCTCTTTTAGTGATACGCGATAATTTTTCATAACAATGTTGATTTTCACATGTAGGTGGAGTACTTAGCGGCGACGTAGGTCTGGCGATCTCGCAGTCGCTAATTTTGACTGGTAGTCTACAGTATGGCGTAAGACAAATCGCTGAGACGATCTCGCTGATGACATCCGTGGAGAGGATTCTTCAGTACACAGATCTACCCACGGAGAAGTCAATGATTTCGAAAAATCCTCCGCCGCCCACGTGGCCGGCCAGCGGAAGGCTCATCTTCAAGAACGTCAACATGAAGTACGACGAAAATGATCCACCGGTCTTGAAGGTGGGTGAATCGACTTTACCCTCGATAATTAAAATCTTTGGCAAATTCACTTTTTTCTTCGCGAAGAATCACTTTCTCCGTGATACATCTCGTGATTTCAAAGAAAGAATCTCATTCGTCGATTCGCTTCGCAGAATCTGAACGTATCCATCGAGCCAGGCTGGAAAGTAGGAGTGGTGGGACGAACCGGTGCCGGCAAATCGTCCCTGATATCCGCGCTCTTCCGTCTGTTCGACGAAGGTCTGGAGGGTGAGATCAAAATTGACGACAGGGACACGAGCACGGTGGGATTGACGGAACTACGCTCTAAGATCTCCATCATACCGCAGGAGCCGGTACTCTTCTCCGAGAGTTTACGCTACAACCTGGATCCGTTTAATCAGTATGAAGACACGCTGCTCTGGAAAGTGCTTCAGCAAGTCGAACTGAACGACATCGCCTTGGACCAGGATGTCTTTTACGGCGGTCACAATTTCAGCGTAGGCCAAAGGCAGCTCATATGTCTGGCCAGAGCTATCTTGAGAAACAATCACTTGCTCGTCCTCGACGAGGCGACCGCTAATATCGATTCACAGTAAGTTCTCGATAGTTTTTCACGACTCACGGTAATTTTCAGTATAGTTGCGTTCTTAAACTTTACTCAAGATAATCGGCTTGCAACGAATCGTTTCCGCAATAAGTTCAACGATCGAGAATAATAATAAGATCTTTAATCCGGAGGAAAGTACATTATTGGATTCAAAATCGTGCATCAAACGGATAAACGCACTTTGTGGATTTGACGACCTACATTCGTAATTGCGCTAAAATTGTAATTTTCCAGCACTGACTCCTTAATCCAGGAAACGATAAGAAGTAACTTCAAAGAATGCACCGTAATTACGATAGCACATCGTTTAAACACTATTATAGATAGTGATCGAATTATCGTAATGGAAAATGGTTATATAGTGGTATGTTATTTATTCTAATATAATATGCATGAATTATAGAAAATATTCACTTTGTAAATCATTTAAAGGAATTTTTAGGATATTATTTTTCAGTTTTTTATGGTTCTTTAAAAAGAAACCTTTGTAATCTCAATTAATGTGTAATGATATCCGATATCTCAGAAGAAATTTTTTCTTTGAGCTTAGAAAATTTCGGAAGAAAAGTTTATATAATAAACGTCTGCGACATAACAGAATTATTATTACAATTGGAAAGTAGGTAAAAACATAACGTGTTTAACATAATTAATGATAATTATACACGCCAATAGGAATTCGGTTGTCCATACGAGTTGTTGCACGACAAACCGAACGGCTATTTTTCGAAAATGGTGGAAAATACGGGCAGCCAAATGGCCCGGAGCCTTCTCGAGCAGGCTGAGAAGGCTTGTCAAAAGAACGACAATCATCGGAATTTAGATCTATCGAGACGAAGTTCCAACGAGAGTGACGTTGCAGTCGACGAGATCATAGAACAATCTGCCCTATAGATTTACCCTCATAAATGATAATACCGATATATTGTATATCCTACGAAAAAGACACGTTCGCGCTGAAAATTTACATACATAAGTATAGAAGAACTTCGCGAAAAGCAATGAAAGGTTAATACAAATTATCAAAATCATCATGTAAGAACGATGACGATGACAATGAGGGAAAAATTATATGTTATGAAAATACAAGATCAGATCAGAGAGATGTTCGTGCGTATTAATCTTCCTATGTGAAAATATACCTGTTTTCTACCTTGATTTTATATATTATCTTAAAATTCTCATGGAAAATGAACATAGACATTGACTGCAACACAAATGTCGAATTAACTATAAGCATTTTACTATTGAACGAATTTTAATAATTATATTTAAATAAAATTACACATACACACAAATTGTCCAAGTGTCATTTGATCTAATTATCGAATATATTATTGCGATGTTATTACGTCGGTCGTATCGGTATTTTTTCATTATCAGGCTTTCTTATAAACATGAAAGTTTACTAACAGTTGGAATTTCCCCTAAGATTTGTTTTTCTTAGTGCAGTAAGAGAGCGGCCTTGAAAAAAGCAGAATTCCGTCGACATTCTTAGGAGAGGGTTTATGCCCAATAAGCAAACTTTTAGCAGTTTGACGACAAATTAGTAGCAGATTTCAGTAGGATGGACAGATCTATAGTCATCTGTGTCCACAATCTACTGTTGTTCTGTCGACAGTGCCTGCTGACAGACTCTGATAGTAAAATGGTGGTAAAAAGTCCTATTTCGTTGAAAAATATTTCTTTAATGGTAATTTTTTGCTGTTTTCTTTGTTTGTTATAAAGAAGAACTTGCTGAAAGTTGCTATATGCAAAAAAATTCTAGGCACCCAAATAAGTGGACGCCCAAATGAGATGACGACTCCAGAAATGATATAAAAAATCAACAAATCGTTATGAATAACCGTTGATTGAAACTACGTGAGATAGCAGAAATAGTGGGCATCTCTTCTGAACGTGTGCATAATATCTTACACGGACATTTGGACACGAAGAAATTGTGCTCGCCATGGGTGCCATGATTGTTCATATTGGACCATAAACAATATTGAATGGATCTTTCAGCCAAGTGTTTGCAACGTTTCAAGTGCAATTCAAAAAAATCTTTTGTGCCGACTCATAACAGTTGATGAAATTTGAGTTCACGATTACATATCTGAAAATCAAGGAGCAACTGAAGCAAATACATCGAGTCACCGTCGCCAAAGAAAACAAAGTCGATTTCAACAGCTGGCAAGGTAATGGTAATAGTATTTTGCGCTATTCAACTGCCTTCCACATTCGAATGTTTATACATTTTCTTACACTGTGTCAGTTTTGTATTCAATGCGTAAATATGTTATTCGCTTGTACAGTGACACTCAAAATGTTAAATATTACAAATATAAGCTCACGATAAGTATGTCTAATATATACAATGAAGCATTGAATAAAATAAATTAATTATATGAAGTAACGAAGGTAAGACATGGCATAGATAAAAAGGAAGAAAAACTATGCAATCGCGGAATTCGTCTCTCATAGTTTTTTGTTCCCTGAGAAAAATATATAATGTTAAACAGATATATGATGTTAGGCAAATAAATAAATTGTAGATAAATATTAATTCTGGAACAAAATTCGCAGAAGAATAACATAACGTATTTTCTGACGTCCGTTTGTGTATTCAAGATAAAAGATGGTTGTCGTCGTCTTTCGTTATATATCAGCACTAACATTGATAATCGGAGGCGATATGAAAAGCAGCGATCAGGTGCTTACGCTTTCAGTTAAGTCTTATCTTTTGAAAGAGTTGAAAGAGTTAGAGTTTTAAAGGGGGGGAAAAAACAAAGAAAAGAGAAAGAGAACAAGAAAAGAATGCCATTCTGTTTGTTGTAGTCTCCTTCTGGCAGCCTGAAGCGTAACTGTTTTTGTGTGATTTTCTCTCTCTGAGTTCAGTAGTGGAGTTCACAATGAATAAGGATTCAGATAACATGAAGCAGAACCCCAAGGAAACTGCGAATATCTTCAGTCAGATCTTTATCTGGTTCGTTTTTGATATGGTTTATAATTTATTTATTTTTTGAAAGAAAAAAAGAAAAAGAGAAATTTTGTTTCTCTGAGAAGACATGTTACGAGCCGAAACAAATTTTTTCTTTGGGAAAAAAAATCCTCTCGGATTCACATGTCGATAAAAAATCTAATCGAATCATGTCGAAGTCAAATCGAAATTATGAAAATCAACCTTTGATTTGATACTTGTAAAACTTCATCACGATATCTAGAAAATATTATGTAGATATTGACGATCTAGTTACCTAATTTATATCGTATTTATATTAAGTTAATACATGTGTATAAAGCGGGGTCTACAATAAGAATTTAAGAGGTAAGATTTGAGAAAATTGACCAATCATAATTGATTTTTTTTGTATAATTCGACTGTGATTGGTCAATTTTTTAAAGCTTAAGAGCTTAGAGCTTAAATTCTCATTGTAGACCCCGATTAACGATTCAACTTGGGTAATATGATACTGAGTACATACCGACTAGATCGTTAACACGTTCATTGCCAATCACACGATATCGCGTGATACGAGTTCTCACCAAACGGCCGATCACGCGTTATCGCGTAATAGATATTTAGAGTACATAAATCCTATGTACATAATAATAAAAGCATATAAATAATATATTCACTTATTTTGAGCACAATAAAAACTAAATAAAAAAATTTTAAAAATACGAAATTCCAATTTTCAGCTTGGCAATGAACGTGTTAATAGTCGGTTGATATTTATATATCATACTGACATACAACAATTATATATAATATTAGTAAAATATCATACGGATCTGTCGCCAATGTAGCGTCAATTCTCCTTTGCATCAATGAAAATCTAGTAGTTATCAAATTGAATGGTCGAAAAAATCAATTATCGATATCGAACTGATTATCGATTTGTGAACCCGAGTCGTTTTTGGAACTTTCGTTTATATCATACACACATATATTATTTATATTTTATCTTATTACTTTTATCTTATTTAATTTTATACATCTCTTATATTTTGTTCTATTAAAAAATATGCAAAAATTTCTCGAAATAAAGCTTGATTTTGAAAAGTCAATGCGCAACTAACATTCTGCTTAGTCATATCCTTATCTTTTCGCAAACAAATTATCAGTTAGCCTATATTCCGCGGTACATAGGTGGCCGAAGGAATTATCAGTTAGCCTACATTCAAACGATGCTAATGACTCATTTTACAATTTATTTATTTTTCAGATAGGTAAAAATGAATATAAAAGTATATACTATATATGATGTCTTATTATATTGCTATATGCCAGTAGAAATATGTCAGTAGAAACTATATGCCAATAGAAATGCGTCATATTACTTTCTCGTATTTCCTAGACAACTTCAAAATTGACCCATTCGTGACTATCGTTAGTAATGGCGGTGTACGGTTAAAATAAATTTGTATTGCAAAAATAAATTTGCAATGTAAAATATGTAAATAATATGTATGCGAAAAGTAGATATAAACATTTCGAAATCCTGCATTACGCATACGCTTCATATTTTAACTAAGTTAACCTTCCCCCCCATCAACGAAAAAATATATGAATTTATACTAAACTAAGTGCTGTTTAGATACTAATTAAAATACTAAGTATTAAAATCCGAAATTATATACTCGAATGGTTTGGCAGAAAAATAGTATTAAGTAGTAATAAGAGGGGAGAGGGAATTAATAGGCATCAATTCTGTTACTATTGATGAAGGAAAATACAGCCTTTTTGTGATATCATATAATTTACATATATATAGTATACTATATAGATACTATATATACATATATAGTATCATTCAATAGATATAATTTACAAATTCTAATTAATTGGGATTTTATGATTTTCCTCGTGTCTATCATATTTAATTTTAGAATGAAAGTTGTATCATGTTACTCGACGTATTGCTTTTGCGGTACATAGGTGGCCGAAGGAATTATTAATAAAAGGCATGAAGAAGGATTTGGAGGAATCGGATATTTACCGGCCTCTAAAGATAGACCGCTCTGCAAAAGCGACAGACCTTCTGGAAAAGTAAGTATTTTTTGTTGTCAGAACGATATATGTATTGCTTAGCAATTTTTCAGCAGTCAAAGTATATCTAATATCTCATAAATTGTATGTTTATTCACAGTACGCCATGAAACCATTTTATATTTTTCAATGTGCCGTTATTTAACTACAAACACGGCTACAAGAAAAAAGAATGTAAATTTGTATAACTGAATACGAATTCAAAGATAATATTGTATTCTGTAGCGAAACGAAATTTCAGTAATCGCGATTAGAAAACATTTATCTGAATATTCCATCCGTTCTATCTATATTCCATCTCTGTTCTCAGTAAACATGCCAATGTGACGTTTTAATTATGTACTTTTTGGTATTCAATATATTCTACCGCTCAATATCGGCGGTTTTAATTTTAATAAATAACACGATATTTGCTGTCCTAATTCCAGACACTGGAATCGCGAGAAGCAGAACGATCGACCGAGATTGTACAAAGCGATCTGTCGCGCCTTTTGGCTATCATACATTACTGTTGGAATCTACATGGCCATCCAGGTATCGCAAAATATCGTAATATTTTCGTGGATAATGTTGCATACACGCAAAAGCGAAAACGAATATATGAAGGAAAATTCCTCGGAAGATTACACCATAAGATCGAAAGATAACGAAAGATAACGAATGTTATGCCATTAGAAGAAAACACGCAAAATTCGTAAATTTTATCTAACGAAGATCATCAGTCTCAATAATGTTCATATTTCCAGGCTTTTGTGCTGCGTGTGATGCAGCCGATTCTACAGGGTTGGATAATCAAATATTTCCACAGCAAACCAAACGAACCGAATAGAGTCACCAAGAACGATGCATTGATTTACAGCGCCTGTCTTATTATAAACTTGATCATCTCCGTCATTATGATGAATAATTCAAATATGATATCGCTACAAGTCGGAATGAGAATACGCATCGCTTGCAGTTCACTGATCTACAGAAAAGTAATGTCGCAAATCATTCATGTCTTCCAATTATTTTGTCTCTAATTGATTCGTTAAATATATATATATATATATATATATATATATATATGTAGCATTTATAATTGCATCTATAACTAGGCACGTTAAAAAAATTTTTTTCTTGGAAAAACAGGACAAGTTAAAGTTAGAAACATAGAGTTAGATAAAGTTAAATGAGTAATCGATAACGTGCTTCTACGCACACAAAGGCACAGTTTCTTGGAAATAAATTTCCATATCGCCTCATGGAATTTGCAACTGTTAGAAAAAGAAAGAAAAAACATGGAAGAGAAATGAAACGATAGTTAATGTGGACCGATAATTGGCGAATTTTTATTATTAATAACCTAATTGGTTTATCATCCAATCAATGTCATTAAGTAGTCACGAAATAAAGGATCTCGTCGATTGCTCATCAATGGTTTACCTTTTTGATTTTGCAATCGCGACATATAAATATTAAGAAAATCGAGGTCACTCAGGAGCAATGATTACAAATTATCACGGATTATAACAATAATAATTGAGCGTGTGAAAATGACTTTTCGCTCGAAAGCTCGAAAGAGCTCGAAAATGTTTACTTTAAGCGTATCTTTAGACTTTGAACGACGACGTGTTTGAGGAATAAATTCTCTTCTCCAAACATACATATATTATATATGATGTCGAACTATTGCGAATAGGTATTGAAATATCATAGGACACTTTTGTTTCGAAACACAACTCGCTACTATCAACTACATCGCGCTTACGAAAGAAGAAATACTTCTCCCTCAATTTGTCAAAATGAGGAACAAATATATCTTGAGGTCATTTTAGATCTTAATCGCGGCAATATGTAGATACTTGAATGCCACATAAATGTATAAATGCAATTAAAATAGATTAAGTATATAATTGAATCAAATGAGGCGACTTGAAAAAAAAATCTGCACTTGAAACGCAATTGACTTAAAACTCTTGCACAGTCCGTTAATATTATATATACATATTTGCGTAACGTTATTTAAAAATAATCAAAAAGAAATGAAAGGCACAAAGAAAGAACACCGATTATACAAAGCTATATTATACCGCGCTATTTAATGGTGATAAAAATTCTGTAACCTTTTCGGTAAATTGTCGCAGCTGCTACGGCTGAATAGAACGTCCCTGAACCAAACCAGCACTGGACAAATCGTAAATCTTCTTAGCAATGACGTTCTTCGCTTCGATCAGGTGGCGCAATTCCTGCACTACGTATGGATCATGCCTATTCAGGTAATTTCTTGTCGAAAGGATGATATTATATCTCGAATTCACTCATGTCTTTCATTTGCAGATCATGTTGGTGACGTATATAATGTGGCAGAGGGCCGGCATTTCGTGCTTCGTCGGCGTTGGATTACTGTTGTTTATCACTTTACCGATTCAGGGGAGTTTCAGTTTTTTAAGTCGCAATATCAGAGCAGTAATCGCGCCACTCACCGATCGTAGGGTGCAACTGATGAGCGAACTTATAGCCGGGATACAAGTACTATTTCCTTTCTGCTATCTTCATTATTGTATTTATAGTAGCTGATTATTATATTAGTAGTGACTCGATGAAGATGATAACTAATATGTTAATTAAAGTTCCACAAAAGAGTGACAGTAATCTGCAGTTTCTCATTCCTTTCATCAGGTGGTGAAGATGTACGCCTGGGAGAAGCCGTTCAGTAAAATCGTTTCAATCACGAGAAAGTTGGAGATCCACAATATCAAATTTTCAGCGTATGTACGCGCCGCGTACTTAGCAATTATGGTGTTCACTGAGAGAATCACTCTTTATATTACCCTGATAATGTACGTTATTTGGGGAAACCATCTGAGCGCCGATGTGACTTTTGTTTTGGCGAGTTATTTCAATATTCTTCAGTTCAGCACTGCGCTGATGTTCCCGCAAGCGCTAATACAAATGGGCGAGGCGATGGTGTCCATAAATCGATTGGAAGTGCGTTAAAAATTGATTCACTGTTAAAGTTTGAACGCTGGAATCGTCAAAAAAATCCTAGAAACTTTCCAAAGTCGAACTTTTAAGTCATCAGGCATTCAGATCCTTTGATCTTTGATCCTTGAGATCTAGAACTTAAGGTCTTTCTATCCCCCTAAAACTTTTAACTTTTAGCTCTTAAATTTTTTTGAGTTTTTATTTAAATATGTGAATCTTTAAATCTAGAAATTTTTAGATTTTTGCCTTTTAAGTTTTTTAATTCCCCGAATATTTATATTTTCACTATATCGTGTTATTTTTGAACCTTAATTGTTTCATTGGCATATAGATTCTTAAACTTCTGATCTCCCACAAATTTTTCGGTTCTCGATTTTTGCGGTAAACTGCTAACGAAATCAATTCTCAGGAATTTCTCCTCATGGACGAAGTGAATATGGAACGACTCGAAATCACATCACAACCACAATCTGTGCCTAACAAATCATCTACAACAACCGCTACAGAAAATAAAAAGCACGATAGCGTCACTAGCAATGGGACTTTCCATCCTGCTCCTCAGGTATCATCAGAGTATCCAGTCTATATAGAACTTCGGCAAGTCTCTGCCAACTGGATCAATGGCCAACTGCCGCCGACATTAAACAACATTTCCATGACAATCAAACCGGGTGAGCTGTGCGCTCTGGTGGGTGCTGTGGGCTCTGGCAAATCATCTTTGCTCCATTTGCTTCTGAAGGAATTGAATTCTGGCGCGGGTAACATAACATTTACTCAAGACTTATCGCAGAAAAGCGTCAAGAGCAAATTGAACGTCGGTTACACAACAGATAACCCGAATCTACGTATTTCCTACGCTAGTCAGGAAGCCTGGCTCTTCGACGGCACTGTGAGGGACAACATCTTGTTTGACCAGCTTTACGATAAAACAAGATATGCGCAGGTTCTTGTCGGAGTATAGACTATATGGTAGATTACCCGTGAATCCGTGTAACTTTACAACATACTTTTGATTCATATTTCGACACTGTCGGGATTTCGGCATTCCTTACTTCTCGAGTTTCTGGATGCATGAGCCTTCTTGAGGTTCTTGAATCCTTAGGTTCTTAAACCCTTGAATTTTTTTATTTTTGAGTTTTTTAATTTTCAAGTCTTTCAATTCTCACGCGTTCCATATATGTTATTAGGTGAAATTAAATTAATTTGTTTTAATTTTTAAATATATACTAAATTTGACTTTTATTACTCTTGATTCTTCAAACTTTTCTCAATTCCTCGTTTCCTCGTAAATATCATTAAAAAAATTCAAAATCTTTCTGATACAATTCTTGATTTTTTAGCATTTCCTGACAATGAATTGACGGTTTCAGGTGACAAGCGTATGCGCTTTGACGAAGGACTTTCGGCAGTTGCCGCAGGGTGACATGACGATAATTGGAGACAGAGGTGTATCTTTGTCCGGAGGTCAGAGAGCGCGAGTTAATCTTGCGAGAGCGGTTTATAGACAAGCGGACCTCTACTTGTTGGACGATCCTTTAAGCGCAGTGGACACTCACGTATCCAAACATCTCTACAAAAAGTGTATCACCGAATATCTAGCCGGCAAAACGAGAATTCTCGTCACCCATCAGCTGCAGTTTCTTAAACGAGCGGATCACATTATCGTGTTGGATCGAGTGAGTGTCGTATCAAATGCTTTCTTGTCAACCAATCAACCATCAATTCTAGCATTGTTGCTCTCAAGGGTTTCGTGAAGATGCAAGGGATCTACAACGAGCTGGTGGAATCGAACAAGGATTTTATTAATATGATGTATAGCTTGAGTCACGAGGCGCAAAAGAAAGAGGAAGAAGTGAGGAGAAACTCGGAAATGTCCAACAGGACGATTTCGATAATGAGGCGTTCCTCGGGACTGTCGATTAGAAGTTCTGCCGAGGTGAAATAACTATTACCTAAGCTCATCATTTTCTCCCCGTTAAAATTCCTCCATCCAGTCTCCGTGAATTCGCATCGAAGTTCCCACATACAACTTCGTACGAATAGATTCGCAAGATCATACATCGTCCTTTGCGAAAGCAAGTTGAATGATCGTTGCTTTCCACAGTACTCCGACATCGACGACATGAATTACGAGGGGAACAGTCTGGACGGCGAGACAATGGCGCGCGGTACCTTGTCCGGCAAGGTATATAAGGCGTATATGCGTCATGGCAGCAACTATTTCATCTTGTTCTTGTTATTGATGTGCTTCATCATAAGCCAAATCGCCACTACCGGCAACGACTACTGGGCCTCATATTGGACCAACTTGGAAGAAGAACGGTACAGCGAAAGTACATCAGACGCCGGACGTGTAAACCAACAACAGTTCAGAAACCTACGCAACGACAGTTTCCTGAGTTTGATCTTCACACTGAATCCGGATGGCCTACTCAGCTCCAACTCCGCCATTTATGTCTACACATTCACTATTCTTGCCTGCACCATTACCACGTTGTCACGCAGCTTTCTCTTTATGAAGATTTGTATGAACTCTAGTTGCAATCTCCACAACACTATGTTCACTAATCTGGTGCAAGCTCGCATGTCTTTCTTCAACGCCAATCCTGCCGGTGAGTAGAAGATTGCAACATTGTCAATAAGATGGAAATTGCGAAACGGTGTAGCTTTTTATTCATTCATCATTTCTTCTTTGTGTCTTTTGCTCAGTTCTTATATTTATCCGCGAAGAAATATATTGAACGCGATTGCCAGCGCGAAATATTCCCTAGTATTTATCATTTGAGAAACTCGAAAAATTGTAAACTTTAGACTCTAAACTCATTACGATTACATCGGTTTTAATATGTAACAGACATTGTCCGTACTTCCCGTTATTGTCCGGTCTTTGTCATGTTCCAGGAAGAATCTTGAATAGATTCTCAAGAGACATCGGCGTGATGGATGAAGTATTACCTAAAATGATGTTGGAGACACTTCAGCTGATTTTCGTAATGGGCGGCATAGTTCTTATGGAGATGATAATCAATTACTGGATGCTAATACCGTTCGCGATAATAACTATCTTATTCGTGCTAGTGACGAAAATATATCTTTCCACCGCTTACGATATGAAACGTCTCGAAGCCGTAAGTAAGTATTGAGAAGAGCATTCCTTGATTAAAATTGAATAACTCAATCGTTCCTTCCACTGTTCAATCGATTGATCGTACTTGGCTTCTGATATCGTTTATTGGAGTTAATCCGAAGAACATCAGTTCTCCAAATCTTCCATCATCCTTCTATTTTTATATTATATATTTTTTCTGTTCTGTACGAGATCTTCTTAGAGTATAAAATGTTGGAATTAGATCTTAAAATTCTGAAATCTGAAATATGCAAATATATGCGCGATCATGTTCTATGTTTCTTCGTTCAGCCAAAAGCCCGCTGTTCTCTCAAGTGAACTACACGTTCAATGGTCTACCGACAATTAGGAGCAGCGGTGCCAGCACTGAGCTGATGATGCAGAAACAGTTCGACTCGTTGCAAGATTATCACATTGGCGCGTCGTATCTTGTCCTGGCCGTCGCGTCGATGTACGGTCTTCTACTGGACTTGATCTCGTGCGTGTTCGTTGCTTGCATTTGTTTCTCCTTCATAATGATTAACAGACATGGTACGTAGGCCACTTTCAATTTGCTATGTAATTAACATTTGGAGAAATATGTTTACGCTTAATTAGAGCGTTTCATTACGTTCTCTTCTAATGACCCTCGATAATTTCCCATAACAATGTTGATGTTCGCGTATAGGCACAGTACGCAGCGGCGACGTGGGTCTAGCGATCTCGCAGTCGCTAATCTTGACCGGTGGTTTGCATTACTGCGTGAAATGTATCACCGACACAATCTCGCTGATGACATCCGTGGAGAGAATTCTTCAGTACACGGATCTACCTATAGAGAAATCGACCGTCCCGAAGAATCCTCCGCCGTCCACGTGGCCGGACAACGGAAGGCTCACCTTCAAGAACGTCAGCATGAAATACGACAAAGATGATTTGCCCGTCTTAAAGGTGGGAATCGACTCGACCTTCGATAATTAAAATCTTTGAATAGCAAATACACATTTTTCTTCATAAAGGATCCCCTTCTGCATGATTCATCTCATGATTTTACAGGAAGAATCTCATTATCAATTTGTTTCGTAGAATTTGAACATATCCATCGAGCCTGGCTGGAAGATCGGCGTGGTAGGACGAACCGGTGCCGGCAAATCGTCCCTGATATCCGCACTCTTCCGCCTATTCAACGAAGGTCTGGAGGGTGAGATCAAAATTGATGACAGGGACACGAGCATGGTAGAATTGTCGCAGCTACGCTCCAAGATCTCCATCATCCCGCAGGAGCCGGTGCTCTTCTCCGAGAGTTTACGCTACAATCTAGATCCGTTTAATCAGTACGAAGATGTACTACTCTGGAAAGTGCTTCGACAAGTCGAATTGAACGATATTGCGCTGGATAAGAATGTTCTTTACGGCGGTCACAATTTCAGTGTAGGCCAAAGGCAACTCATATGTCTGGCCAGAGCTATCCTGAGGAACAATCGCTTGCTCGTCCTCGACGAGGCGACCGCTAACATCGATTCGCAGTGAGTTCTTGATAGTTCTTGGCGATTCATAGCAATTCTCAATACGTGTTTTGGAACGTTAGTCGAAAAAATCGGTTCGCATTGAATCATTTTCGCCATAAGTTCAACGATCGAGAATAATATGATATTTAATTTTAAGAGAAACAAATTATATATTGGATTTAAAATCGCAGTTTAAATAGATAAACGCACTTTGTGAATTTAGCGATCTACGTTCGCAATTCCGCTAAAATATTATTGTTATTTCTAGCACCGATTCCCTAATCCAGAAAACGATAAGAAGCATCTTCAAAGAATGCACCGTTATTACAATAGCGCATCGTTTGAACACTATTATAGATAGTGACCGAATTATCGTCATGGATAATGGTTCTATAGTGGTACGTTATCTATTCCATCATAATATGCATGAATTATAAAAAAATATTTATTCTATAAAATAACTAGAGAAATATTTAGGATATTTTTTCAGTTTTCCGTAGTTCTTTAAAAAGGAATCTTGCAATCTCAGTCACTTGTGTAATGATATTCAATACGAATGAGAAAAGATTTTTCCTTTGAACTTGGAAAATGGTTTATATGATAAACCTCTGTGATATATCGAATTTTTATTACAACTGGAAAATAGGCAAAAATAATGTGTTTAATGCAATTAATGATAATTATGCACACTAACAGGAATTCGGTTGCCCATACAAGTTGTTACACGACAAACCGGATGGCTATTTTTCGAAAATGGTACATAATACGGGTAACCAAATGGCCCAGAGCCTCCTTGAGCAGGCCGAGAAAGCTTGTCAGAAGAATGACAATCATCGGGATTTAGATCTATCAAGACGAAGTTCCAACGAGAATGACGTCGCGATCGACGAGATTATGGAACAATCCCGTCTATAGATTTATTTTTATAAACGATATTCGTGAAAATGCAATGTCGAAATGTTTTCTACGGAAAATATATATTCCTCATCGAAAATTTACATAAATATATAAGCACAGGGGAATGTCATGGGTAACAATGTTCGACAAAAATTATGAAAATCATCATGTAAAGAGATTTCTGACAGTGACAAGAAAAAAATGATAAATTATGAAAATATAAAATCAAATGTGCGTGCACATATCAACGGCTACGTTGAGAAAACACAAGTAATCAATAAGTAATCAGCGTGATTATTGGTCTTTACTGTTAAATCCCTAAATTTAGGCCAATTATGTTGGCGAATTATTCAACCGTTATGTTTTCTGAATGCAACTAATCTCCCTATATGAAATATGTTTGTTTCCTACCTAGATTTTATTTATTATCTTAAAGTTTACACGAATATAGGCATTGATTGTAATATAAACGTCATTAACTGTAAGTGAAGCATTTTACTATCGCTTGGATTTTAATAATTATGTTTAAAAAATTACACGATACACACACACACACATACACAAATAAACCAAATGTCGTTTGAATCGATTCTCTTACGTATTATTGTAATATTATTATACCGACCGTGTTGGCGTTCCTGAATTATCAAACTCTCTTAGACACAAAGCTTACCAACAGTTGCAAATCTCTTCTGAGATGTTTTTTCTCAGTGCAGCAACATAATAGCGCACTTGAAAAGAACAGAATTTCGTCAGCGCTCTTAGGAAATAGTCTATGCTTAACCTAACTTAACCAAAATTAACAGTCAAGCAGAACAAAGCAATACACGTGGATAATAGTTCACTTGTGCGTCAAAAGCTGCATTATAATAGCTATAATATTATAATTTTAATAATAATTACAACAAAGTTTCATAAAAATAAGAGGTTTTCATAGTAAACGCGACTAATTCGATGACATACAATAGTAAATAGAAACGTGAACGTTGACAAACTATAAATTCGTGTTTGATAGCGACTTACGATGGTTGAAAATTTGGAGAATATTAATCCGAAGCTCTATAAAAAGTTGGATGAGAGAGAAATTACAACCGAAGAGAAAGATGAAAATATCGTGGACGAATTCGATGCTAGAGAGGTTTTTGGTGCGCATAACCTCTAAATAACATTGACTTTTTGTTGATTTGAGTTTTAATTCAGTTGTTCATATATCTAATGGCCATATATAAGATATTTCAGTAACTATTCCTTGCAATAATCATATATTATGTATTTAATTATCTTTAATTTATGAAACATTTGGTAAAAATTATTAGATGGCATAAAAACAAAAAACTGACTATTGAACGGCAATTTCCAGATTTAATTAGGAATATCAATGATCCAGAACATCCACTAACTCTGGAGGAATTAAATGTAGTGGAGCAGAGTCTTATCAAGGTAAGAAATTTTCTCAAATAACAATATTTTTAATTAAAGCGACAATATTTGAAACAGTAACAGGATGCTTCATATTATAGGTTGACAATAAGAAGAATACAGTAGATGTGAAATTCACACCCACCATTCCTCACTGCAGTATGGCTACTTTAATAGGGCTGTCCATTCGTGTACAATTGCTGCGTACCTTACCTGCTAGGTTTAAAGTAACCGTGGAAATTTCTCCTGGAACTCATGTCTCAGAAGCATCATTGAACAAGCAGCTTGCTGACAAGGAAAGAGTGGCTGCGGCTATAGAGAATTCCATGCTGCTTGGACTACTCAACCAGTGTTTGATGCCAAAAAACTAGTGCACTGTAAAATAATTGTGGAACTACCAGTTGTGAAATAACACATGTGTACATAATATATAGTATATATATGTTGTGTATATACATTGTGAGATAGATCTTATTGTTTGAACGAAGAACAGTAGATAGAAAACCATATCGTGCAATTTTGTGATGCTGGTAGAATAGTAATTATTTATAATGCTTAAATCTAATATTTAATGTTCATGGATAGTATTTGAGAAGATTATTTTCCTCCCTGACTTTCTCTTTTACAAGCTCTACATATATACGTGTTATTTTCAATATTGATTTATGTTATTTGCATTATTTCATAAATATGTACATCTTCAACAGTATTTCGTCAGTGACAATAGTGAACTTGTTTCAATGTGGCTACGAACTAATGTAAACCAAAAATTCACACTCACCCAAGCACGAAGGTGTAACGTAATCATCGATTTTCAATGCATTTCTTATATTTTGTACGAGCGAATGTACTTGCTCCATTTTTCTTCCATCTTTGCAACGACGCAACAGACATCGGTTGCAAATATCAGGAGACATCGCGTTTAATCGTACTTCAATGGATCGATCAACAGGAAAAAAACGATCGCCCGTCATTGAATTCGGCACTTCCGATCCTCGATCGCGCGCGAGACTTACTTTTAGCGGATTAAAAGATGCGAAAAATACCAGACTGTCGCCAGACGATGCGAAAAGACTCGAGTCGAGCGAGACACGAAAACGACAGCACGAAATTGCCGCTATTGGTCACGTGATGTCATACGTTTACTGCGCTGGTCATTTTAAACATTGATTATTAATTGATGATACAATAACTTTTATATAATAATTAATTTACCGTCCTCTTTATTTCGTGCATTTTAATGTAATATTTCGCTAAATTATTAAAAAACTGCGAACTATTTTGTATATTTCAGATCACGATATATTTCTTATACGCGAATCACTGGGTTCGAGGCTTGCCGCGCAAGCGCTGCTTCGAGATTCGTGAACGCGGCGACATCTGCGGCCTTTTCTAAAGCGGACTGCGGTGCGAAATGTCGGATTCGAAAAGTCGTCCGTACTTTTTGTGTCTTCAACTCGCCAATAGTGAGTCCCGCGAGCTAATTACCGTCGGATGTGTCGAAGGTAATCCTCATGCGCTCGTAGTAATGAAATATTCGCAAGTAATCACCGAGATAATGCGCGAATGAGTATCTCATGAAACGGTCATGTGCAGTGCCGAATAAAGCTTAACGGTTTCGTCTTTTTAGGACAATTGACAGTCTAAATCTCGACGTTTCGTGTTATCCACACGGCGAAGGTGACTTTTACTCGCAAATTATCGCCTCCGGCGAATGTCGGAAGCAAGTTCTGCGCGTTGCCGTAGCTAAATATCGTTAAATAATCGTTGAGAGCCCCCCCCCCCGTCGATTGTCCCCCTC
>NW_014554681.1:676392-725917 GCF_001313825.1 Dinoponera quadriceps | reverse complement strand
CCCCGTCGATTGTCCCCCTCCCCCTTTCCCCTTACCGAGAAACAAGTCGAAACAAGTCGAGTACAATTTCATTTGTCACGTAATGGCGGTTCGAAATTCAATTGGTACGTTCTATATTTCCGTCTTGTTCGCAAAATGTCGATGCAGAGAATGCTGAAAGATTCACGCATTGTCGTAACAAAGTCGTTGCGAACGAATATTCTTTCGTCGGACACGTCGTTCGTCACGTAAAATCGCGGCTCGATTTGCAATCCTTACTTTATGTACTTTTGCTTTCACCAAAATTGAGTCGTGCAGTATTGTCGCCCGGTGTCGAAAATAAATTTCGCGCGTTGTCGTATAAAATATCGTTAAATAATTATTACGAGTGATTATCTCCTCCTCCCTGCCATGGAATGAGTCGCCGGAATGTCGAATCTCCTCGCGCGCGCTTTTTACGGGAGTGCCGGAGTAAGTTTCGCGCGTTCACCGTGATGAAAATCGTCAAAATAAATGTCGAAAGTCAGTATCTCAGGAAACTACCCGTCGGCATCGTCGAACAAAATATCGCGCGTGAAACATCGCCGGGAATGCCGATTATCTGTGTGTTC
Organism: Dinoponera quadriceps; assembly: GCF_001313825.1. Taxonomy (NCBI): domain Eukaryota; kingdom Metazoa; phylum Arthropoda; class Insecta; order Hymenoptera; family Formicidae; genus Dinoponera; species Dinoponera quadriceps. Next base: position 725,327 of record NW_014554681.1, on the reverse strand, counting down.
ATTGTGTGTTCATTACAACAAAATATCGTCTAACAATATCAAAACTATGAACAATAAGTGCCCTGCGGGACGAGTCGTCCGGAGGACCGAACGAGTCGTCAAGCATTTCTGGAGTTTGAAGTTTACATCACTGCATTTCCCACTTGCCGAAGGAGAAGCTGAATGACGGCGCTTTCATACATGTATGGTATGTTTTATTTGCTTTCATACATGAATGGTACGTTTTATTTGCGAATTTTTTGCGGCATATAGCTTTATTTTTAATTTTCCCTGAAAAAAGTAATAGTTTCGTAATCCTGAAACCTGTAAAATGTGCGGCAAACTAAGATATCTGTTCGATATGTTACATAGAATCGCAAAATAATTCTAAAAATAATGGATCATTTTTCAGCCATCTTAGATGTCATGGCCTGAGTATAGCTGATAAATAACCCGTTGTTCAAGAATTATTTTGTGATTCTATGCAATGTCGATGAGTATCGACGAAGTATTAACTCTAATCGTGCACATATTTTGTTGACCCCCTAGCACACTGGGTTTTCATTTGTCATTTGTGTTTTCATTTATTTAAAGTTTGTAAAAGTGTTAATAAAAAATCTAAAAATTTATGAATATTCTTTCAAGTCTATAGAATAGAATTATGTAAAGGAATGATCACAAATATTTTTTCACCTATTTTATTTTATTGGAAATATAAAGAGAAACGCAATGAAAACATAAGTCGGGGTCTATAATGACCCCAATATGCATGATTAGAGTTAAGATCAACGAGAGTTCGTATGAACGCCAATATCTGCATGATTAGTCTACGAGACAGCACGAATTTTATACTTTACTTCTCTATAGACATTTCATAAATATACACATATTTTCGGCTCGGTAATATTACATATTCCTGCAAAAATTCCATTTATTTCGCATATAGCTATCATTCGTAAAAAAACTTCTCAACTCGCTCCTCAGCATAGACATATAATTCGACTGTGCATTCAGCCGAAGAATCGTCAAATATTAGAAAGAGATATTTACTGTACGGGTACCATTCTGTCTTCGTCTGATAATGTATGTAATGGGGATTTCAGCCCCACTATGAAAGGATTTTTTACCCTACTACACGTTCTTAGAAAATGACGGAATGATACCCGTATAGCAACTATCTCTTTCCACTTTTTGACGTGTTCAAGCAAAGGGAGATGCGAGACCGCGCGGTCTAGTTACCATACTATGCTGCTCAGATTATCACAGACGACATCTATCGGCAGTCGGAACCAATTGTCGATAACGCGCCGCATTACAGAGCCCTTTATTATTAACGCGGGATTCGCGAGTTTACCGCCCGATCTTTGCGCCGCGCGGCGCTTCCCGAGGTGGCGGCAGCGTGCGAATTTTCGCGGATCCGCGAACTCTCTCGCAAGGCCGTCTTCGCAAACCTCCGGTTCTATGCTCGCAGCGTGCGCGCGGCGTTCGAACTTTCCCGCGTTTCCTCGCCGGTGGCCCTCGAGCGCCCGATGGCGTTCGATTTGGGCATTCGCGCGCTGTAAGCGTCACTCTATCCTTATCGTCCGTTACACGACAAAGGAAGACGGAATGACGCTCACAGCGCGTGTGCGTCCAAAGCGAACGTCACCTCGCAGCAACTCCTGCTCCTCCACCCGCCGGTCGGAGTCGCGATCCCCCCCACCTGCGCCGCTTCTCACCAGTCACGCGGTCACGCCGCGGCGTGGGAGTGGGGGAGTGTTTGGCGGCGCGTTTGTTTAGTTGCGCGCTGACAGCGACCGCGGTCGTACGAATCGGCGCGCGTGATCGCGTATCCCGGAAACGCCGACTGCCGGTGTCACATTTGTCGTTCGTCACCACTGCGCGTTATCTCTCTCTCTCTCTCTCTCTCTCTCTCAGAATCCTTTACGAAGCCGTTAACTATTCGCCGCGTCGGCAGTGTTTATTTGTCTTTCTCTCTCTTTCTCAATATTCGTGTCCTCGTTGTCCCGTCCCGTGTTCGTCCGTTCGTCCGCAGCGTTTTTTCGTCGTCCCACATCGTCGTTGCTTCCCGTTGCCTCTTGTCACCGTCTCCTCCCTCCCCGCCCCTTCCCCCTCTCTTGTCCTCATCGCGCTTTCGCACGTGTGCTGTGTCGATTGTTGACCGTCCACTCGTGACCGCCATCGCGAGATCACTACCACGCTGCTCCACGCTGCAACGCAATGTCTACGCTGAGCGGGTGATGGCAGAACGCAGAGAGGATGTCGCGCCGCAAGCAGAGCAACCCCAAGCCGCTGAAACGTGAGTCCCAAATTTGTGCTTTCGCCCCCCCCCCCCCCCCCCNNNCCCCCTCCCCCCGGCTTTTCCGGGCGAAGCCCTCGCCCGGAGGTACGTCGCGTCCCCCTACGTGCTTGCGGTGACACGTGCGATGTGTATATGTGTGTTTGTTTGCTTGTTGGCCGTGTGCGGGGAAGTATACCGCGTGTGCTTTGACAGCGTGCTTCTCCCGTCGCGTTTCTTTTGCGGTCGCCATGTTTGTTGTTGCGGATTTGAATTCGTCGAGTGCGCTTTTCGCGCGGCACTGACTCGGAAAAATTTTTCCAACACGCCGAAGTTGGCTGGTGAAATTTAAGCGCGTTTGACCAGGTCTCGTTTGAATTTTGAAGCGGGTAAGGCACCGGGAAGCGGCCGAATCGTTATTGACAATTGCAGGCAGTGACGATGTCGGCGATTTAAATGAATACGTCCGAGCATGTATCGTGCGACGTCTGGAAAACGATTCAATTGTAGGGTATCACGCGTCCGGCGCGAAAATTTAAATGAATTTCCGTAAGCTCGACACGAGTCGCGAGTGTCGAATGCTGAAGTATCGTTGAAAATCATTGCGGCGTGAGTCATTCGAGTTGCAAACTCGAACGCAGATAAGAAAATTGCGAACACGGTTGTAGATAATTCATGGTTCAAATTCATGTTTTTTTACTTTCGATTATCGTTAGCCGAACCAGTTTGTCAATGAGTTTATCGTCACTATACTTCCTCAGCTAGATTCGAGCGACTTTTAACGATATTTTAGTTGCTAATTTTTTTTTTTAACGTAGAATATCGCAAAACGATTAACAAAACGTTTACCCAAAAGTTTCGAGAAAAAAATTGTTTTTCGGCTTTTGCCCAGAATGTTTCATGGAAATCTCGCGAAATTCGCGCATTACCGTTAATATCGACGAATCGTGCGAAAAAAATTTTGTGGCTGACCTGACGAAAAAAATCTCCGCATCTTTCTTTCTTGATAGAAGCGATAAATTCCATCGAGTATAAATCAACGGCCGAATAAATTAATTTGCGACGCCGGCGAAGGAGAACGAGTTCCTCGCGGACAAAACGGTTCCTTCGTTTATTTTTTAGAGATTGAGAAGTGAGAAACTATTGACAATGTGCGAAAGCGCTTTTATTATTCGTTAAGTAGCCTCGGTTATCGTTAATTGTGAGTTTGGAGTTTATCAATTTTTACCATAAATACAGAGAATTTTTGCATTTATGATTTAAATTATATTAATTATGTACGTTGTTAAAAAATGCATTTATATGGACACGCGGACACATAAGTAATTTTTAAATCATTTTATTTTTGCAAGAAAAAAAGTTTCGATATCTCGGCATTCGTAATATCGTTTGTCGATGCTAATCGTGCGACACACACACACACACATATATATATCGATGTTGTTTTTTAATATCAGAAATAAAATATTTGAATTGAATCACATCGATGCTTTCTAACAGCGAAGTAACACTATATACTCTCAGTCATTTTCGCCGAATCTCTAATAGTAACATCCTCGACAAAAATCTCGTTGATCGCTTTGAATTTTCAGCGCTTAAGATAAAATATTTTATTGATCTCTCCTCCCATCAGGATATCGTTAAAGTCCCCGTAAACATCCGCCACGTCGAGATATTTGTGGGAAGAATGTTCTGTCTGGTAGTCTTATTCGGTTTCTTATTGGAATATGGGAATGATTCAATAACTTGTAGGTAGCAATGGATATGCAATATGCATACGCATTATGTACGCACGGCTGTAGTTATTTACACTGGCTTGGCGTGTATACTCCGAAATTTGTTTACGCCTTTTTGCCGTAGATGGCAAGAATTTTCTTGCTTATTCGATAGTGCGCGAGACGCGTTCAGTCGCCGCCGCTGTCGCCGCCGCCCGTCAACTGACCTTTCGATTCTAACGGGTCGCACGGTACAAGCACGCACACACGACGACTGACAGATGCGACCGTCGCGATTACGCGGATTTCGCGCGATTGTAATTAGCCCCTGCGATCGAACCGACAGGGTGTTTAACCCTCGACCATTGCCCATCGGCTCACGACTCGTATTTGCCGCCTCCTGTGGGCGCGCTGGCCTGGGCTTTGGGGAAACGACGTTTCAGTTATTTAACCGTGTTCCATATTCTGATAATATGATACAATATAACGCTCGTGTAATATTATTCCGATGATTCACTGTGATCTCATTTTTATTGTCTTCATATTAACGTTGTCTTTATCTTGTAGTTCGATTTGTAGCGGAAAGAACCCGTGATATTTCCCGAGATTTTTCTATTATATCGTTACGATAATGAATATTTATAACGGTAATCATTTAAGATACGGCTTGACTCTTAATTGTTCTCAGGCAGACCGTTTGCCCTGTTAGATCGTTACGCAGTGTCGTTCTCGTTATAAAAGTCGTATAACATCGTGTTGTAAGTGAATAAAATGAATATAAATATTAATGAAACCTGTTTGCTCTTTATATAATGCACGTGTAAATCTGCCCGATAATGTTTCGAGTCAAATTACAAATATTGGCCAATTTAGAGGCGAAATGATCTCCCGATCGATGAATCGATGCGAATATATTGCTGAACGTTCCTTCTTTTTCGTTAAAAAAAAACGTGCTTTTACACCTGTAACTCAACAATTCCGAACGCGTCGTAACAATCGCCAGCGACGTTTAAGTTAATTTAAGCGGTGATTTAAAAAAACAACTTGACGCGTTGTATTTGCATAAAAGAGACCCCCGAAACGCATTCGCAGGTGCATCGGTGAGCTGTCGCGTGATTTTGGGAACGTTCGTCTGCCGAGAAAAGGAGGGAACGCGTGAGCAAACATGAAATGATCGTTCGCAATTTTCCACGCTTTTCCGCAAATTGTCTTGGCGACTCCTCGCCTCCGTCGTCGCCCTATCCTCTCTCTCTCTCTCTCCTCTCGATCGCGAAACGATCGAGGCCAGACGAGATCCCGGGTCCAGATCAAGTCTGGATCCTTTTCGTCGCCCCCTCGCCCTTGTCGCGGGCATGCTCTCGCGATCACGTGGCTCGATCACGAAAGTTGGAACCCACTTTCACGTGGCGACTCGTCGGACCGGGTCCTTCTTTTTCTCCTTCTGTTTTCTCTCTCCTTTCCTCCCATCCTGTTTCAATCTCTCTCTCTCTCTCTCTCTCCCTCCCTCCAGTTTGCCCCGCGACGTTTTCGCCTCTCGCGAATGCATTGATTTCAGTTTGAGAAAATCGACCCTCGCGTTTATTGTCGCGAGTATAATTAAAAAAAAATTTAATTTCTCTTTTTTCTCTCTTTATTCTTGGGGTAAATCGCGCATTGAGAAATCGATCTTTCGTTCTGGAGAAATCAGTCGCAAGAGTAATTTGGAAAATTTCCTTATAATTTTTTCTCCCCTTCGCGATTTCTTCTACGATTTCATAGAAATTGAATTCAAGATCTCAACTCTGCCAAGAGTTGATAGATTACGTTACCAGGAAATGAGTCGCGGTCAATATTAAGGTTACCTCGGAAATCCTTTTCAATCTAGTCTCGCTCGTAATTTTTAAAATAAACTTAAGGAAGAATATACCGTTGTAATCTCGAGATCCTTGCAGTCTGCTTTTGATACACTTCAGAAATAAGTCATGTCTGTTAATAAAAAATCCTCCGAGGCGATTATATTGGACGATTTTTATCACTGACACGCGTTTTATCTTCTCAGGCGATCTTATCGCTCTCTTATCGATTTGTCGTACATGTATGCGATAACGTTATTATGCAAATTCGAATGCATTCCTACACTGTGAGGAGTTACGTCATTGAAATAACTTTACATACACGGGAATTAACCAAATTCCCAGGATCTCTTTCGGAGTGTCCTCTGGATCGGGGCAGGAAAATCGTGTGTGGGATGTCGCGCGGGCCCTCCCGTGGGATTCCGACGTTAATGGCCGCGTAATTATTGCGAAGCCGGCTCGTGCGCGTGACTGCTAATTGGGAGCGACCGTAATTGAGTTAATAACGCCGTGTTAAAATAGCGGGCCCGCCCGCCCCTCTCGCCGTCTCATCGTCTCCCTCCCTCCTCTCTCCCCGCCCGCCCTTTTCGCGTCATCGCCATGTGGATTTTTATTTTTCGTTTTTCCCTCACGCGAATTGCCGTCACCCTTTCATTTGCGTTTTTTAGCACGAGAGATTATCGCGCGTCAAGCGAACGTTTTGCATAATCGATTTCCCATCGATGCCATCGACGGTGTCGATCTGTTCTTTTAATGAATTTTTGTTGTTTCGGTTCACGCTCCGATTAGCACCTGAACACGTGTCTCTCAACGGTTTCCATCGTTGCATTATGTTTTGCTTGTTTTCTTTTCTTCTTCTTTTTGCGTGAAATCAACGATAATTTAACTTCGCATCGGTGTGTCAATTGTTTATTCTTTCCTTTATTCTCGCGATAAAACTTAATTCTCGCGTCTTCAAACTTAATATCAGTTCATACTGAATAATAAGAATTAAAAGCAATTATTTTTTACATATTATATATTCCTGAATTTTCTCAAAAGAGAGAGGTTTAACTACATTAAAGCGAAATTCCGCTGCAGCAAAACTCACCTAGAGAATAAGTAAAAAATTAGATCACCTCACCTCATTTACACTTCTGCTGCTTGACTCGCTAATTTGCGCCGTTACAATTCTTCGCAACTCGCCTTCCGCTTGAATGTTTATTAACGAGGATCGACGAAACAAAAAAAGAAAAAACCGCTCAACGCACCGAACATTCTTTTCTCTCGCTATCGACTCTCACGTTTCAACCGGCATCCCGTATACTTATCCGACTGACTCTTACTCCCATGTAGAAACGATTCCGCAAGAATCGGCGGCACTTTTACGAGGCGGCGATACTTTTCGCCGTGCATTGCACATGTGACGGCGATAACGATCGCCATCCGTGACTCTCGGAGCGGCACGACCGCGGCTTCTCCATCTCCCTCTTTCTCTCTCTCTCTCTCTCTCTCTCTCTCTCATTCACTTTCTCACTCTCTCGCGATGTTTCCCCTTTTACGGTAAATTCCGATGGCGCGCATTCGACTCGGAAGTCGATCCCGCGCGGCGAAGCGAGCGCGAAAAATGCGGGTTTCGGCCGGCAGTGAGAAAAACGCTCAACGATAAAGTCTCTCTGACGTCATCAATATTTTGTAGTCACCCGGTGCTCCCTTATCGCATATCTTGGCCGCGGTTGCGACAACCGTCGTGCCTCATCTCGCCGACCGCGTATCTCCCGCTTAAAAATACCGTGGTGCAACGGCGATTAGTCGTAAATTTGGTCATTGCCGTTCGATTAAAATTTATACGCGCATAAATCGCGCGTCATCGTTACGGGATGACGATCACCCGCGCTTGACTTTTCCTCAATATCTTTATCGTACGTTGTTGCGTTTCTCTGAGCTCCAAGAGAGAGAGAGAGAGAGGAAGAGAGAGACGCGAAAGTAACCATTTCTCTACGAATTTTTTCTTTCTCTCTTTTTTCTTTTTGCGTAAGAAAAAAAAATGTGGCATGAAGTTATCGATCGCACGCGAGTATCAGATAAACTCCGGTTTTACCACAGCTTTTACTCCGGTCAGCTGATTTTATAACCTCTTGTGTCGCGTACACTGATAAAGAACTATAATTAATTTTAGTGCCAAATATACTTTTTAACTATTAAAGTAATAGTCAGGAGAGTCATTTTTCTAATAAGTGTTATTATAATGATGATGATAACTGCAAAGAAATGCAGATCTCCAAACGTCTCAATTTGTCTCTCTCTATGATTTCATGGGGGACCCATTTATTTATAACTTTTTCACTTTTCCCAACTTGTTTAAATATCGGACGGCAGTTGAATGATCAACTTCGAATCTTTTGACGATCTTTCAGACTGTTAACTTTGGATCTGTTTTAACCATCTCCTTCAAAACAACGTCATCAATGACGGAAGGTGCGTGTCCGCGAGATAAATTGTCGAGGTTTGTGTCCCCAGAACGAAATTTTTCAAATCAACGCCTCGTCGTTCTTTCACTTACAGTACCTTCACCAAATGCAGTACGAATGTTACGCGTTGCCTCGGCTGCAATATGACCAAGTTTGAACTCGTATAAGTAAATTATACGAATTTCTCTATTTTCCATCACGGCGTTAATGCAAACTTCTATGACTAACAGTACAATATAGAAATAAGGTTATGTGCGCTAAATCACATGTGGATTATGTACTTTTCACACAGTATATATACACCGTCCTCTGTATGAAAGAAAAGTAATCTATAGGGGTGGGAAATTCAAAACACTGAAAACGGCCATTTCATTTGCACCAACCTAATATATGTTATTTGATCTCTTCAAAATCGGAATTATGCAAATATTCGCCATTAACTGTTAGATAACTTGATAGAGGGGTCTCTATTCCTTATTATATCACGCGTACGCGTATTTCTATTCCTATCATATCGTAGAGATCATCAGCTTCCTCCCGGCGCACCCCGCATCGCGCCATAAATAATTCAGCGAGAACTCCTCGTTCGCTCGCATCGCCAGCATCGTCGCAATTTCGAAACAAGGTGCCCCGCGCCGCGCCACCTGAGGGTGCCCAGTATTACGTAGGGCCCGTGGGAGGGCCCGTGTGTCTCTCTCTCTTTCTCTCACTCTCGGAGGTAGGGCCCCGAGAGTATCGCGTCCGGTGATCGACGATGCCGAGCGGGATAAAAGAGACGCCGCGGGGGTCGCGACGACCCCCGTCGAGCGCGAGCGTCAAATTAATAAGCGATGATTTTATAGAATGCTTTATTGAATCGTGTTCGCCGTAAAGAGTATCTCCGTTCGCCATCGATCGCGTAAAGCGACGGTGCTCATTGTCGGGTTCGCGCGAACGAAAAAAATCAGCGGCTTATCGTAACAATGTTGAGGTTTTTCATTTCAGTTAAATTTATTTTTTTCGTCGATTAATTATGACGGACAAGCAAACAACGATGTTGAAATTCTGTAAACCGCAAAGGATTAAAAAGAGAGAAAGGAGGCTCAGAGATAAATGACGATTCGACGGGGGTGTACGATAGAGAGAAGGCCTCGGGAGGGAGAAAGAGAGAAGGAAGTAGGTTGAGAGGCACTGTCCCGAAGGAGGCACGTTTCTTTTTTTCTTTCTTTCTTTCGTCCGCACCGTCGTTGTTGCTGTTGTTGCTGGTATCGTTGCTAATATGACGACCCGGCCGCGCCTCTTCGAGATGTGATTCCCCTAGTAAGTTCTCGCGTATCATCGTAGAGATTGCTTGATAGCGACACCTTCGGAATCTTTTCGCCCGTTAATCGAACACTCACCGATCGAATAATCGCTCGCTCTTTCGCCTCTCTCTTTCCTCCTTGTTTCTCTTGATCTCCTCTCTCTCTCTCTCTCTCTTTCTCTCTCTCTCATATTCTCTTTCTCTCTCCCCCTTTCTCTCTCTCCCTCTTCTATAGCGAGATGTAACGCGAGCACCGTGTCGCTGATAGATACGATGCCGAACGCGCTGATGCATTCCCGCCGTGTCAGATGGTGGTCTCTTGATGGTCAGTTGGGTGTATTGTGATGGCGAGCCGGCATGAGATGTGCTTCGTGTTTGTTGGGTGAAGGCGCGACTTTGTGTACCGCGGGATGTATATCGCGGGCTTGGATGTTTGATCGTGTACATTCGTCAGCGAGCGCTGTAAAACGCCGATCGAAGCTCGGGGTTCCGAATACTCGAGTTTCCAAGATATTTTAATGTTGGGTGAATAATGTATCATAAATACGACACGAGTAACACAGAGTTTTTTGTACCGTAGCAAAAAAAATATTACGCTAATATTCAATATTTTAGAATATATTTCAAAAGCTTTTTTAACCCTAATCTTGTACACATCTTTTTGGCACTTTAACCTGGTACATTGGGGTCATTTATGTCCTCGCCTATTTAATGTCTGCAAAAATGCTAATAAAAATCTGTAAAAAATCATGAATATACTTTGAAGTCTGTAGAATAGAATCATGTAAAGGAATGATCGCAAATGTTTCTTTTTCGCCTAAATACTTTATTTTATTAAAAATATAAAGAGAAACGCGATGAAAATATGAGTCGGTTGGGGCCCATAATGACTCCAATGTACATGATTAAGGTTAAAAATATAGAATATATATATATATATATATATATATATATACATATATATATACTATAAAAATAAGTAGAGAAATTGAGAGAATTGTAATAAACGAAATAATTTAAAAAATGCAACGTTGACTTAAATAAAATAAAATTAAACGTTACGAAGTATGGAATTATTTATTGTATTCGTAAGGTAATCACATCTTATGTTCCTCACCCCAAGTTAAACATCTGACGTACCAAAAAGTTCAAAGTTCTTCCACCCACGAATCTCCTAAAATCGCATCTTCCACTGTTCCCCCCNGAATTCATCCTCCGCGAAAAGTGGCTTTACCCTTCCACCCCTATCGTGCCCCGGTAATTCTCCAAAAGGCCCGAACGTTGGTCCGCTTACGCGTCGGAACAGGCGGGTTATCGGTGTAAAGGCGCGTTTACACGCGTGTAAGGCCCCTCCCGCCGCCCTTAGTCAGCTAACCGCGAAGAGGGGGGCTACGTAAGACGCGGGGGGCACGAAGGGGAACGAAGGAGAGGAGAGGAGAACTCGCGGACACCATTCCGGCGATGCCGGGGCCGTGTCGTAACAGGCTGGAGTGACACCACAATGCGGTGTAGCAATTTGTAGGCTCGCCCTTCCCTCCCCCTCTTCTCTCTGTCTCTCCTCGCCCTATCTCCCTCTCCTCGTTCCTTCTTCAGTCTCGGCTGTATTTATGAGGCGAGTTTGTATCGGTTCCGCGCGCTCTGAAGGAAGGACGAGGTGCACCGAGAGAAGAGGGACTTCAGGTGAGGGCACGAAGAGCAGGAGGAAGTGCAAGGAGGAATAGGGAGGGGGCAGGATGAGGGGGAAAAGGGTACCGAAGGAAGAAGAAAGGCTAACTAGGCGAGATCAGCGGCGCGATAGTTGTCTCCGGCGCGTTTCTTCACGAAGGGTGGAAGGGCCTCGGGAGAGCACGAGGATGAGGAGGAGGAGGTGAAGAGATACCGACGAAGGAGGGGGACAACCGAGAGACATCTGCGGCGGCGGGATTCATGCGTTTGCGCGGAATAAGGGACCCGGGCGAGGAAGATAAGGTCCGCTGATGGACCTTCCTCCTCTTTCCTCCGCTTCTTCTTTTTTTTCTTCGCTCACCCCCCGCCACCTCCTTCTCTTCCTCTTCTCTCTTCTGTTCGCTTTCACGTCACCCGCTCACTGCGCTACGCTCATTGCGCGCACCGCGTTCGCCCGGCCGATCGACACTGATAGAGGAAGACGAAGAAGGTCGTGGAAGACGGGATTTGCGACTCGCCCTTTGGTGTCGCGTTTCGCGAGGGACGGAGATAAGGGTGTGAGAGACGCAGGTCGCGCCGATTCGGGACTCGTATCTCGGCATCGGGGATGTTCGTTTATGATAAAACTTTCGTTCAGCTTTTTGTCATTTCTAATGTAACACTTTTATTTTTCACGGCCATGCACACAAATCCCTGAAATCCCAAAAAAATCAAGACTCCTTCGGAGTTTCGGCTCTTATATAAATCGCGAGATGTCGAATCTCATCCCGGGACCAAACGATGAAACTTTCTCGGCGTACGCCAATATACGATGGGCCGATAACACGCGAGAGTCACCGCGATTCGTTTCCGCTAATCGATGACGATAGCGCTGTTTCGCGCTAATCGCCGATTAGCTTCGCACGCCGCGAAGAGAGAGAAAGAGATTATCCACGCGCCACAGTAGTTTTCCGCGCGCGTCACACTTTCATACTGATCGGCAGATCGCCGGGCATCCCGGCGAACGTGACGCTCGGCAGGTTAAAATCTACGGTATCGCCGGCTATCAGCTCATTACGCTAATATTCAGCTCGGCATGTCGCGGTACCGCGATACCGCGATATCGCGATCGTGCCTTTTTGCGCCGAGTGTCCTCGCACGTGCAGAGGTCGCGCCGTTTTTGGTCGTCCACCTCTCGCTGCTCCGTCCCGCCGCACTCTGCGTCGCGTCCCTCCGATCGATCGCCGATCTTCGCGGGGAATCCTGCGAGAGAGAGAGAGAGAGAGAGAGAGAGAGAGAGAGAGAGAAATCCTGCTAAGGTAAAACTCGAAGTCGCGGACTCGGAGATTTCGTCCCTTACTCGTGGCTTCGAAGTTTTAATCTACAGTCGGAAACTATCTCGACACTTTCCAATTGTTTGTGATGGAAAAAAATGTGGCAGACGTCACGAAAATTAAATTCCCTGCGCAATATGTGATATGATGACGTAAATGCTAATGACAATATTTAAAATAGTTAAGATAAGAGGAGAATTTGATAAACAACATGTAAATTAGAACGAGATATGAAAAAATAAACTAGAAAGTTACGAGGAAGAAAGAAAGAGAGGCATAGAAAAAGAGTGTGGAGCGGGATGAGGGATGTAATAATGGTAATGGTGGTAGTAATGATAAATGATAATAATATACCTGCGGTCCGTTGGAAGAAAAAGGTATAAGAGAAAATGTTAGAGACCCATACACGTGTGGTCTAAGGAAAAATAAGACGCGGTGCATAAGACGAGAGATAAGAAATGATATCGTCTCAACATTACTTGGACTTCTATGTTTGTATATTTTTCTTCATGGCTTAATTAAAAAATCTTATCTCTTTCGGTGCCTGCATAACTCAAAAAATAAAGATACAAAAACAAATGCAGAAGCTCTGATTCACGAAGTGCGACCTCAAAATCGTTATTAGTTTTGATACCTGTTATTGCATAACTATTCATGTCTATAATCTTTCTGTAACTATTAATATGCGTAGTTTTACTACAGAACATCTTCCTATTCGTTATTTAGGTACACTTTATTATCTGTTTTATCCACTCTACGAACGAATTTTCTGAGAATAGAATAAGCTAGTCCCTTTCGTTCTTTTTTTTTCTCTTTCTTTCTCTCCTCTACTCTTCGTCCTATTAACGGTTGGTTTTAGGGATCCGATGCCATGCAGATTACCACGAAGCGTCTGCGTTTTCTCAAGCCTCGAGATAAGGCAGTGAGAGGCGGGGTGGTTGCCCTTCTCTCGTACTCCTTCGATTTCGGCCGCGCGATATGCGCGCCCACGTGCCTCGATCGTCCTCCTCTTTAATCGATCAAAGATTGCTCGAGATTAATAATACACCTAATAATATAACAACAATGTTTAATACAATCGATATTATCTCGTCAGACACGGTCTCGTCAGGGCGGATTTCTTTTGAAATGAAATTTCAGTAAACTGGAAAACTTGAAAAAGGCTCAGATATCATAGCGGTATATCTAGACTAATAATTAATTATGGTTTTATGGATCGAGTTTTTTTCTCATATAATGATTATTTCTGACATTCCTGATGATCATACAATATAAAAAAAAATTGTTCAATGGAAATCGGGAGGGGCACAAAAATAGCCTTATTGACCTTCCTCCTTTCAATAGGATTCAAAGATTTAGAAAAATTGAAGAAAAAGAATTGTGAAATTGCCGCTGCTTCCTTGTATCCCATATTTCAATCACTTGAATCAGCTCCTGGTCGTTATCGTGGCCAGGCACTAATGCCATACGAAAGTATGAATCGATCGGAAACGCGGTGTAATTAATGATTGTACGTTAACCGATGACGATTGTCGAGTGCTACGAATGGACGCTTTTGATATCGCGCGTGCAAACGTCCGGATAATTCGATAATTTCATAGTTTAACCACTTCACAAAGCTTCGGAAAATACCATTGTGATTTTACGGCTATCGAATATGTGCGTTGTTCACTGAAGAGTAACAACGGCTAACGATTGGCAAGAGGTGACTTTGCTCTTCTGCCGATTGTTTTGGTACTGCGAAGATTGTTTTGGTATTGAGAAGAAAGTACTTGAAAATTTATTTGTGAGATATACAATTTATTTCACAGGAATAAACCTTATTTCAGTGAAATAAACCATATTTCTGTAAATAAAAAAAAACTTTATATTCTGCAAATAAATTCTTAAGTACTTTTTTTCAGTGTGTCGCGCATATTTGTCCGAATCATTACGTCTAAAGCCGACAAGCAACGTACTGCGACGCGGAGCATGTACATCGGCGCATGTATTTAAAATTCACGCTGAGTGATCGAAATATTTCGTCAATTATTGAAATACTTCGAGCTCTCGTCGGCATCGCATTAGTTAATACGTGCGTCTCCGATCGAGACGTCATATCTACGCGAGTGTCTGTGCCAGTGAGTGTCTTGTGCGACGAAACGGCTAAGAGCAGAATGTTGGGTCGCGAAACCAGAACACGAGCAGGACGCCGGAATCCGACCAGCGACACATCGTATATTTTCAAGGTGTGTCAAATCATTTATTATACAGGAAGTTTCCGTTCTTAACAGACGTTTGATGGATTTATAAGAATAAAGAAATACACCAGTCGAAATTTAGCTGACATTCATAGTCACAGTTATTAATTGACAAATTATAGCTTCATGAATCTTCGGTGATTCGTCAATTTGTATTTATAGGTTCTCTTTTAGCATGATGAAATATTAAATAATCCTTGAACAAGCTACTTTGAGTTTCTTTAACATTGAAGAGATGATAGTAAAACTTGCAGCATCAAGGCAGGACAATAATCTTGTTTATTATTATACATTGAGATTCTTCATTTGCTTTTAAATTTAGCGATATCTGCAGGATTAATGCAGAACTAAACATTTCGACTCAGATTCTCATTTTATTATATAGCCGTATCTTATACCCGAATGCTTCACTATTCACACTTAACGGAACTCCACGGAAGTTAATTAATCACGACTGATACATATTCTTTAACGAATCGATATGAATCATATCTTTAGTGATTCATCAGAAATGAATACAATGAGCTATGTTCTATTTAATCTTATCTGAAATGTAATAAAGTGTAGTCCGCATGATTTAATATGATTTCTAGAATTTTTTTTTCTACACATCTGAAATAAAACGACGTAAAGAAATCTTGTCGTTTTCAAATCTCATAAACGGTCTCACTGATAAAAATGAGGAACGACGAATGCAAATGGAAAAAAGTTTTGTAAAAGACGGATATAATAGAATAATAAATAAAATAAATTTATATATCTGTTGTAGATAGGCCATTTTTAACTCTACATTACAGGATTTATTTCTACGCGCGATTGTTACTGTGTTATGATTGAATCTTACATGAGTGTCGGTGTAAATTAAGTAATCGGTGTATAGGTAGCGAATTATGCAAAATTATTCGCATCAGGTTAACACATAGCGATAAGTACGTTTTTAAAGAATTGCAAATGTTTTATGGACTGAAATTGAAGACGAATAATTTACCACGCGCTATTTACATAGAAGATGGTAGAATAAGGCTATAATTTAGAATTTATATCGTTTTTTAAACGAATATACTATTGAAAAGAGAACGAAGGTTTCGAAGAGAGAAACGTGAGAACGGAAACGCGTAAAAAGACGGGAATCAAACGAGATCAACAAAGTACGCACAATAAAATCGTCCTCTTCACTCCTTTTTTAAAATAAACAAAAATATTTTATTAATTCACTTATTAGTTATGAAAAAAGCTTAGATATCATAGTAGCATATACAGACTGATAATTAATAATGGCTTTATGGATCGAGTTTTTCTCATCTAATAATTATTTTTGACATTCCTAATACATTACAAAAAAAAAAATCGTTTAATAGAGATCAGGAGGGGACATAAAAACGGCCTTATTGACCCTCTTCTTTTAAAGATTATCCCTTCTTCTTCCAATCGACCATCATTTTTGGGAATCGCGCGAGCCAAGCAACCCGTTTATCTCTCCTCTCTCTCTCTCTCTCTCTCTCTCTCTCGACGCGGCCGATTCGATTCGCCTTGAAATTCCCAACGAGTCGCCACGTCTTCGCGCAAGATCCTCGTCACAGGCTCGTCGGGGATTTCGGGTTCCTCCTCCGTCTCTCGCGGTATCGCGAGGATCGTCGTGCGTGTACCACCGATCAGGATGCTCAGCTTCTCTCCTTTCCTCTCATCTCGTCTCGTCCTCTGCGCCGCGAGTAGCGCCGCTATATCTCGAGTGGCCCCTTTTCTCCTCAATCATCGGGCTTATCCGGGCCTCTTCAGATAAGAGTGGCGCCTCGGTCATTTCGAGCCGGTACCGGTATTGGGCCCTGGCCGCTGCCGATCGCTGATAGCGCGACGAAATTAAGGACGACCTCTCGATGGCAATTAAACCCTCCCGCGTCGGACGCGCCTCGGAAAGTGCTTCGCTCGTCCGATCCGATTTTTCAATTCCAATTTTCGGCCATCGCAGACACGTCGGCCGATCGGTTCGGAAATCTCAACGCAGGGATCGTCGACCCGGGCGATTCACGACGGCGATTTCTGAGCTGAATTTCTGTTGGAAATTCACCGCTCCTTCCGCGTAGTTAGCGGCAAATGTAATAATAATGGGGGGAAAGTAGGGTGTGAGATGACCGGCGCGGTAAAATTCCGCCGCTAATAACGATGACGCGTGTAAAACGCCCTGCGCAATCTTCGATCTTTATTCATTGTAGTATCGGTACACGGATAGTCGAGGAATAAGAGAAGCTGCGAGCTTCAAAGACGCCGGTTTTCGTTATCGTGGCCGCCGCGGTGGGGTGCCGGAGTGGGGTGGACGAGTTTACACGCTACCTGAAGGTGTTTATCGAGCAAATACGAGCGGGCAATTAGGTGTCTTCGGGCGCGCGCGTGCCGTTGTTTGTCCGGCTAAACAAGATATTATTACGAACAAGCCGCGCTGGAGAGACGGGACACCATGGAGAACGAGAAAGAGCAAGGGCGATACAGAGAGAAAGAGAAGGCGGGAAGAGAGCGGCGGAGAGAAATTGTCCGTCTGTCGTTGCTTCTCTACCGGGTGTCTCAAAACCGTCGCGCATCTTGGAAAAGTCATCCAACAGTTCCGGTTTTCCCTGTATGTCTCGCGTGGAGATAAATGCGATACGGGCGATACAAGTTTTATTCCTGGGCGCACGTGGAAGCATTAGTTGCCGATAAAAGTCATTTACAAGGCAAATGCGAGAACGCGCGCGCGTACGCTTAGATTACACCTTTCGCCAGCGGAAACCGTCGTTATCGTCTCCCGATATTTTGCAATTTTAATTTAACTTCCGATCCAAAATCAAATGAAAGCTACACAGATTTATGTTCCACTCATTATATGTTATTCAAATTGATGTGAACTCGAAAAATGTTTGCTTCCTTCAATCGCCCGAGAAGTCGAGGATCCAGACTCTCGGGATCGTTTTCGGAAACCGTGCGAGCGACGGGGACCCGTTATTGTTACAACTCTTGCGGAATGTATGCCGGGGCAGTGTATAATCGATCGACACTTTATCTCGCTGTAATCGCCGCGGCGACATCGGAGCACTTTTCTGAGGACACGCTGATAAGCGTGGGAGGACCGGTTTCGCGGATAAGACCTTGAGACGGTTCTCTCTCTGCAGCGCGAGGAAATACGGCGGATAAAATCGCGAGGGGGATCCGGGAGGGAGCGGTGGCGGGGGTATGGGGAGGGGGGCAGTAGGCGAGGCACGAGATTATCGCGAAAAGTCAGAAACAGTCGGGCGCTCTGCAGACGTTATCATTCGTAGTTTTATCAGCCCCTGCATCGTCTGGGGTTAGTTTCTCCTTCTCCCACTTCTCTCTCTCTCTCTCTCTCTCTCTGCACTCTCTCTCTCTCTACTTTCCTGCCTCCCTCCAGGGAGGGGGACGCACACCCCCGTACAGACTGACTGCCGCAACCCCCCCGAGGGCAACCCGGGCTCCACATGAAGGATTGTACATGTGTGTGGAATGTGTATATATGTTTCGCCAGGGGCGGATGTGATCTTTAACCACGTCATGTTGCCAGTGTGGAAAATTTATGGGCTTTGAATTAAAAAAGAGAATGAAAAAATACAAGTCGGTCCTTCCGAGAGTTTCCGACGAAATTAATTAACAATCAATGAGACCATTGCGATGATATCCAATAGTATAATTATCAATTTAATGATTATATTATTATTACACCTCTATTCTTTCCTCTATTCTGAAAGATTTATCTCTGGGAAATATCTGATGAAGCTATACGTTCTCTTCTTTCCCTCTTTTGAATATTCTGCGGATTTTCTTCTTATTCAAGAATTCTTATTCAATATTTCTTTTCCTTTCTTCACGATATGGACACTTACATTTGTGTATATCATTCTTCACTCACTGTCGACTTCCTCAAACGAGCTTTTGTTATATCAGCCGTAAAAGGAAAACGTATACGAAAAGAACTCAATGTCGCGAAGTGCAACGACAGATAACAGGCTAATCGAGAAGAAAAGGAAGAAATAAAAGACCGATTCACACGTCGAATCCGCTCCTGCGCTCACCTTCTTCGCGTTCGCGCTCACTCACTCACTCGCTTTATGCGGCTCGCGAATGGTTACGTACGTGCGTTCGCGTGTGTGGGAGTTCTGAAAGTGGTGTGGTGGAATCCTATCTGCTTAAAAATCGTCTGCGTGCCGCTCACTTGGTTCCATTCGCGAGGAGGACGACGTCCGGCTTAATGCATTCCGCGCGAGATGGAAACGACGAAGACGACGACGACGAGGACGATCGATCTGACGAATGTTGCCGTCCGTCCTCGTCCTCGTCGATTCTCACACGGTTCGACCCGATCCTTATCGGAGCGCGGAGTGTGGAGGCACAAAGCGCAGGTGTGCCGCCTGATAAGCCTGCTTGGAGGCGTTTCTTCACGAAGTATTTTGCATCGGACTTTGTAAAGCGGAATAATCGACGGGTCCAGTCGGATAAAATTTAATGATGATAAAATCAATCTTGATATTTGAGTAAATATATCGATATAGGTATATGCATATCAATTTCGCATCTATATTAGATTTATTGTACGCGATTTAATATACTATATATCATATATCATATATATCATATAATATTCGTCACATTTATACCAAATTTATTTCAACGTAAGATTTCACGGTTCTAGATTTTTCAATGAACTTGCCACTTTTCGTTATTACCAGCTAAAAGAAATTAAACACTATGTCAACACGAAGCCTCAAATTGATATTCAACCGGTCGGAGTTAAACGTACCGCGAGATTTCGCCATCTATTAGCACCTGCGGAGCTCAATTCGCGAGAAACCGCTTGGCAATCGTCGCTTACGAGCCGCGACGATATCAGCGACCGCGGCGTTTTCGCCGACGAGACGATTCACTCCGAATTCGCTGGAGAAAGAGATAGACGGAGAGAGAGAGAGAGAGAAAGAAAGTCCATCCCTGAAGCGTACGTCCCACATGTTACGATGCATCCAGCGTGGAAGTCTGTGGACAGATCCCGACGGTGCCGGTACGTCGGTGCGGTACGTCGTCCCGGTACCGGCGATGCAATATGCACGCGATCCGAGGCTCGATAATAAAGGGAGCCTTATGCAGGCGAGTGTGTGTTTATGCGGGGCGCGAGAGGGTGAGCGAGAGAGAGAGAGAGAGAGAGATAAAAACGATAAAGAGTGAGAGAAAGAGAGAATGAGAGAAGGGTGGGTGGGGGGTCGGAGAGCGTTATCGGTATGCGCAACGTTGAAGAAGAAGAAGAAGAAGAAGGAGAAGAGTGGCCCGGCGAGAGGAATGCTCACAATGCTGTAATTTCAGTGTTTGATCTTCCCATCTCTCTATGGGGATATTATGTAGGTACTCTGTACGGTGCGCGCGTCGGCGTGTGTACGCGCACGTGCGTGCGTGTGGGTGAGGGGAGGCCGGTTTTATTTCACCCGCATTATTATTCCGTTGGAAGATCGCGCGCCGATTCCTCCTCGCCGAGGCGAGCCTCCCGCGCTCTCTCGGTGAACCGTGCGCTTATTTATGGATGGATTCTCTTTTAACTTTCGGCAGGGTCCTCGCCCGCTCGTTCCTCCTTCCACTGTTTCCCTCCACCGTCTCCTCCTCCTCCTCCTGCTCCTCGCGCTCCTTCAGCGTCTCGCGTCCTCGTGCACCGATCGAGAAACTCGGCGGTTACGGCCATTTGTCGCGATGCCGCTTATCAGGGATCCTTTTCGCTCGTTGAATCGTCCTCTCGATTTTCGAGTTCATCCGCGAATAGATAATACACGCCTGATATAATACGTCAGGCGAAGAGCGGAGTCTTTTCATGTACCGTTGAAAAAAGCACCGTGAGAAGCTGAAATTTATTGCCTTTTCCTTCTTCCCGTAACTAAAGTGAATTGATTCCCGGCGGGAGTCTCGGATAGCGCGCGAGTCTCGCGTCGAATCGGGTCTGGATCGAAGCGGAATCAAAGGACTAAAAAAATGGGAGCTATCGTCGCGCCGTCGAGAGTCACATATCCCTCGATGGGGAGACGCTTCTCGCGGCCTCGGTCCGCGCGAACCGCGACCACGCGACCTCTCGTTGCTTGTAAGATCAACACTACATGGAGGAGGAGAGTCGCGAGAGTCTGGACGACGACGACGACGACGGACATTTGGAATTCCTAGAAGTCTGTCGGTATCAGGCGAGTATCTCGGTACCGGAGCGTAATCAGTCCATCATCCGGTCGCCCTCTCGTCTCTTCGCTTTCCTCCTCCTCCCCCGCGCTTATCCCCTCTCGCCCTCCGCCCCTCGCCGGGCTCCTTTTACTGGTTATTCGCCTGATGGAAACTTTCCTCCCGTCGCTCATTACCGCTATCTCCGTCCGGCTGACCATCATCAGCTGATATCCTATCGACGACCAGCGTCGGTCCTCCTCCTCGGGGCCGTTCTTTTTTTTTTTTAACTCTTTCTCTCTCTCTTTCTCTCTCGCGCGCGCGCGTCTTCTCTCTTCTTCGTTTTGGCGCGACGACGTCATTCTTCTTAGCTTCGCTTGGACACCCCGGTTTTAATTGTATCGAACGCGATGATGAATAATCGTGCGGCTGAACTCCGAAGTGTGCGCGCGCGGCCGCGACACTCCCGAGAATAATGGAGACTTTGGACATATTGGCGATAAACCGAGCGATAAGCGTCTCATTTCTCCGAGTTGCACTTAATTGACATTGAATATTTTATTCGATTTGATTCAGCTGAATTTTCAGTTGAATTTGATTTATTCCATCGGCGCAGATCGCCGTGGAGATCCCGATTGATTCGACTCCATTCGATTTAATTTGACGCTCGATACGAGAGCGAATTTTTTCTCCTATGGTGCATGCCGATGGCTTCGGTGCATGCCGATGGCGAGGCAGTCGCGTTTAACAGATGGGCGTATGCGTGCGAAAATGAATGAACTTATAGTGCACACCTGGGTTAATAAGCCTGTGACGTGAAAAACGACGATATGATATATTAGTCATGCCGCACAGCTGCGATAATGAAACTTATTAATGCAAATATGTAAAATTGTGGATTCATTGATCGCACGATCGAGGAATCGCTTTTTGTAAAAAAACGGGGTTTAATATTTATGATATTGAAATTTCTGTCAAATGTGATATTTTATTTTCATGTAAAATATATATACTTATATGTATTTAATTACTCACGCAATAACGAAGCATTCTAGCAGTGAAAATTTTCGCTTGTGCAAGTATTGCAAACTGCAATTTCTTTACCGTGCACAGACATTTCTCATAGAACTTCTGTAAAAAATTGCGTAAGATTTTCGCGCCTTGTGAAATGTGTCGTTGAAAAGAACGAATCTGTTCAGTCGAGGCAAGTTGGAACCGTCGTGGATAACGTAGAATATTTTGCGGCCTGCCATTGTGTCGGAAGTTCGTACTCGGAGTATGGCAGCGGATAAGAGCGCGAGCTGCTCGAAAAACACATTATCGCGCAGATAACGATTATGAATCATGGAAATTACCTATTCCGAGCGTGAGCGCACCCCGCGCCGCGTCGCGTCGGTTTTATGCGTCTCGCACGATGCACCGTAAAAGTGTCTTATCGCGTCTCCGATCGCCGCGAGGATCGCGCGTGATTTCCTTTTATCGAACGCCGGGAAAAGGAGTCAGCGTAATTTGCATCTCGCGTTAATTCAAGTTAATTTAGATAAGCGCGGAGGCCGCGTTTGCGTGTGTACGCGCCGTATCCCGATATCTTTTCTTGCGAATCGTATTTTCGGAAAAGAGTTTTCAAACAAGAAGACAAAGAGCAGGATAACGGACGAATCTTCGAGCTGGTATTGTTCGCAAATGTCGCTCGCGAAACGGAGAAGGACGAACTCTCGTTCGCGAAATCGCGCAATTCCTTAGATATGTTTGCACAAAGACAAAGATTTCTTTGGATTTTGTAATATTTCTTTAATCGAGACAAATTTGTCTTTTGAAATAGAACCATCAAACGAATGTTTGATTCAATAAATATGATTGTTTGGCTTCTCAAACAATAAATATTTTTGTGTTAAATTTTGGTGTTACTTTTGTATTTTCATTCAAACAATATTATAATAGTTGTCACAAGCAATAAATTATTTGAAACAAATAACTCTACGTTAGAAAAATATGAAAGAACTTTCTTTAATTGAGGAAAATAATATTTAATATAATAAAACCATTTTTTTTAAATTGAAAACGGAATATTATTTCTTCTAAATAATACTATTTTTTCTATCAAACAACATAATTTACTCTGATGAAACATTTTCATTCAAACAAAATAATATTTGACATTGAAATTATGTTGCTTACATGAAACAAATCCAAACCAAACACGTATAATATCCAAAGAAACCTTTCCTCTTTGTACATATTTCTTAAACTTTTTATATACCTTTTTCGTAGCTGGTAAAATAGTGGGAATGAGTGTACGTGGTAATTAATTACCAATTATTCACCAGATAATATATGTTCTCGCGGGAACATACTAACGATAATAGTAGATAATAGTAATGAGGTAATACTCCATCTGATAATGTAATAACGATAGTAACACTAATGAAGTAATATTCCATCCAAGCGAAACCAATTAATCCCCCGCTGTGTGTACGATATACGTCGACCTTGCATACCGAAATTTCGCGACGGTTTATCCCTGGGCTGAAATCGATAGGCGTCGTTCGTTCGTATGCGCGGCTCATTGAAATTCATAATGTTGCAAAACTGGGCTTACAATGCTTTCGGAATGTAAGCCACTCGTTCGCGTGCTGTAACAAAGCCGTGTCCGCAAACGCCGCGTGTAACGTGCAGATTAGGCGCGTGTCCACGTGATACGTCAACTTTCCACTATGATCGCACCGAAAAGCGAAGGAAATGATGTGTAATAAATAGAAAAATATGTAAATATTGACGCGGGATAATTTCTTCGGAAAAATTGAGAGTAGAGAAGAGAATTTTTAACGTCTGAGAAAAATACGCTTTTCTTGAATTTTTTTCACTCCATGAATTTATAATTTTTCATTTATTTAAGGTTTACCTTTGGCTATTGTATCTGTATTGCCTCCTGTATAATTAAAAGCGTCGATAAGCTGGAAAATTTCGGAATATTCGGGAAACAATTATTAAAATGGCACATTTTAAAGATAAAAATGGATCGGATAGAGAGCCGGACGAGGCGGTGGAATTAACGTAAAAATACCCTAACGCACATGCACACACGCACGTACACAAACACAGTTGTACGCTCGTAATTTTCGGTTGAAAATGATCCCGAAATGGATCGAACGGCGCTCCACCGGGCCGTTTTTGATATGGGGAAGTAAACTCGAATTTCACGCATCGGCACTTGACGTTCGGCGGGCTGACGCGGCCCCGTTCATTCTGCAAATCGGATTTTCGGCGGACGCCCTCGCGCGTCGAACGCACCACCGAGATAAGTTATTGTTCCGCCGTTATCGAGAGAGCGAACTCTCTTTATCCTGCGGGAAAGTCTTCTCTTCTTGGACGCCCGGTATCGGCTCTTCTCGGACCGATATCGGGCTAAGGCCGATACCCTCGCGGTGATCTCTGGGACAAGACAACAATGCAATCTTTTGCCAGTGCATATACGCGAACGAACGAGCGATCGTTGGAAAACAGCCGCTTATCGGTCGCTCCGACAAGAGAACGCGAACGAAAATCGCGGGGGCCCAGAAAAATGGCGGCGATAACGATAAGCGATAAGCGTCCCGCGGACGAGATGAGGCGCGTTGTTAACGCCTTAATGACGCGCTCTTAATAACGCCTCGACAACGTAGATATGCGTCGTCCGCTTATCTCGACCGCTCGTCGTCCGACGGGTCCTTCGCGGAAAAATTGTGTCACTCGGCACCGCTTGTTCCAACGAAACGGGACTTTGGTTGACGAAGGGGGAAGAGGGACGATCCGCGTCTTTTGTCGTGGTGGATGCGCGATGAATCGAATGGCGCGCGCGCGCGCCAGCGCGAATGCGCCGCGATGCAACTTATCTGCAGCGATGCACCGAGGAGCCGCGTGAAAACATCCATTAGCGTTGATTCGCTCTGAAAAACACGTTATCGTCGCGCGCCGATTGTCGATGCTCGACTGTCTCTCTCTCTCTCTCTCTCTCTCTCTCTCTTTTCCTCTCTCCGAGAGAGGCCGATAAAAATTTGCAAACAGTTAATAGAGTGAAATCGCGTCCTCAATGAACCCCCGGAGTCCACTTGAATTCGGCGATCTCTCGTTGCCGGGAACAGTCGAAACTGTTTTTACGGATCGGAAATCCCGGGGAAACTCAACTCTCAGGAACTTCTCGTACGGTAAAATCTCCCAATTAATCGTACGAAAAAAAAGGGAAACTGTCTACATAAAAGAACAAAAATTTAGTTACCAGATTTCTGGCCGTGGGAGCCAACAAGTTAGGTACTGGGACGAATGAAATTGACTAAATGAACTAAATTTTAGTTGTATTATACACTAGATAGAAAATGATTGTTTCGGCGCCAAACATACTATTTAATTACGAAAATAGTTAGGAGGGCCATTTTTTTCAGTAAATGTTACTACAGTTTTAGTGATAATAATCGTACACGCATGTTGTTACTATTATAAAATATTTTTGACACCGAAGGTAACTATAGTTTTCTATCAGTCTACGAACAGCTAATTTTTACCTTGGGAACAAGTTTTTACCAATGCGAACTAGTTTTTAGCCGCGGGAGCTAATTCTTTTTTTCTGTGCGCGAAATCGCATTTACCGATTGCTCACGATCGAGCACAGCTGCTGATTAATATTATTAGTATCATTAATATCGTGTGAGATCGATAACGATATTTCAAAGTTTCGACTCTCCGAGAGAGGTGATTCAGGAATCGCCGAGTTCTCTCCGTTGAAGAATTAATCCGGCGAAATGGCGCGATATTCCCGAATCGATAGGGCGGGACGTAACGAGAAACATCAAGGATCAACGATGACGAGAGAGGACAATCGACGTCCCAGGACGTGCCAGGTTGCGTCGGTGGCATCCGCGAGCGCCCACCTGTTGACACCGGAGGTGGCCGTGGGAACGCGACGCGGCGAGGGGTAGGAAGTAACGGTTGCGGTAGAGCCCGGGCGCGCGAGGGTGCTCGTTCATTATCTGCCGCTCTGAAAGCCAACGGCTGAAAAGCCCGAACCGCCATATTCCGCCGCGCTGTAAAAAAGCGACGTCGTTTTTGCGCGAACGAGCGAGCGAACGGGTGAGAGAGAGCGAGCTAGAGGGCGAGCGAGCACTTTTTCTCTCACGGATAATTAGCGGTTGTACACCCTGTAGAGAATCGCAGGGACTATTATTTCGGCGTTTATATCGTGGCATTGCATTATACTACGGTTGCTCTATTATAGTTATTGCCTTACGCTTTATGAGTTGAATGTGGTATCGTAGATTTTTTACACTGAGGAAAAAAGGATTTGGTAAGAAGTATTAAAATTTGGTGATTGTTTTCCGATCGAATATTTGATTGTTGCAAATAATTTACTTCCGTACATTGTATATTTAATATAACGGAATTGAATTATTTAGTTGCGGTAATCAAATACTTGATCGGCAAATATTCATCAAATTTTCGTACTCATTACCAAATCCATTTTTCAGTGTACTTTGGAAATATAATTCGCAACGGGGTTTCATTCGGTTTATCATCTCTCGCGAGCTTTTCAGTTTCCAGGATTCGCTCGTTGCGCAAATTCCCTCGCTTTGATTATCGTTCGGAAACATATCTTTGCAAGCGTCAATATCGCTCGAAAATGGATCCGCCTTCCGAAATGTTCACATATTTCGGAAGAACTTGGGATTTTTTCCGGATGGGGACCGGATGGGGTCGTATATTTCTGAAACGTGATAATTCCACACACGTGATAATTCCATCATGCGCGGGTTTGCTCGCTACTTAATTATTTATTACTCACCGTTGTTTACCCTACGTCACACCAGCGTAGTCTCTATTTATTATTGTTCGTCCGCGTTATTTTTACTTATTGCGCACGAATGTAGCTTCTTGAATTAGAGTCGGCTTATCGGTGTCGCGACGCGTCACGTCGCGTCGAGTTGCGTCGCGGCCGTATTGCCAGCAGGTTTTGCGGCTTTCGCGCGCTGTGGACGCGGTCGCATAATGGTGTCGCTATTGACAGCTCGCTGTAAAGATCCGAAATCGCGATAGCGCCGCGAACGTGACCGAGGCGCGTTTTCACGGCGCTTACGTTACTGCATCCCCGAAGAAGCTCGAAGGAGATACGGCCGGTCTCGCACTGGCCGCTGATAACGGCGGACGTTAAAAGCTCCACCGCGCGTATATCGATATCGATACGCCGCGGGTCTTTTCGCAAGCTCCGCTTTCGTTTATCGCGGCTCAATAATAATTTACGGTAACTCGCGCGGCACGGTAATTATAACGCACGGCGATGATTGTAATGCACGGAGGCGATTTACGGCCAGCAAGATTAACACGTTCCCTGCCGGACCGTTTTTTGAAGACTTTCCGTTCAGGCCGCGTGGGGCGTATGCGCCCCACGCTTTACACTTGTATTATTTTGTTTCTAGCGAATGCCTTACAATAAATAAAATGCCGCAAAAATCATAATTATCAAGGAAAGGTTGTATAGTTTAACATGCATAACACAACAAACGAATAAATTTATTTTTCTAGGAATTAATTTAACAAATACCTGGATGAACATTACTAAGCAAGTTGCATCCTCACATATAAGTTTTTTATCATACCTACATCAGTTCAAAATATAATATTTTAATTAAATTCAAGTTTGTATGCAATTACAAAGGGATGTTACGATGAACTTTGTTAAAGCATGCGAAGTAGTCATATTGTTTATAGAAGGTTCAGTATTTTCGTCTTCACTACTGGATAAAATGCGAGTGCTGCGTGGAAAAAGGCGATGAAAAGGTATGATTTCATCTGAACTGTCTGAAGAATATTCAGAAAGGTTTCCTCGTGCAATCCTAGGGCGTTTTGTTAAAATTTCTGCGAGTGGCACGTCAGAATCATCACTAGAAATACTGTTGCTGTGTGAGGCCATATCTGCTTATAAGGAGTAATTATTGTAAAATTTGGAAAAGGTTTGAAGAAGAAAAGGCGGGAAAAATTGCAACCTTTTGTTAATGCAAAATATCCGAACTTATAACACTTAAATAATATGTACGTACCGTATTTCCTTCGTTTAACACACTGAACTATAAATCAATCCCAGCTTCAGTAAAGTAGTACGTATTGTATCAACGACACGCGAATAAATGACTGATCGCAGTGCGAGGAATGCAGAAAACAAGTCACGGCGAAACAAAATTGCCCACCACGCCGCGTGGGGCGTATACGCCCCACGATTAAATGAAGGCATGAACAGTAGTACTAAGATGCCCGTAATCGACTGCATATTCAATTTTTAAAAAATTCTTCATTTTACAATGATAATACCAAATGGCTTGAACGGAAAGTTCAGCGTGGGGCGTATACGCCCCACGCGGCAGGGAACGTGTTAATAGCGACGAATAAGAAAATTATTCGCTCACCTCGGCTTTTTCGAGGTGTTTTCACACAACGAAAAGGAAACCGTCGTTTTTACAATGTCGCTTTTATTCGATTAGTTAATGCAAGTACAAACAATGTATTCCAATGGCAACTCTTGGCGGCGTTTCCTCCGTGTTGTGTAAATTAATTCCGAAAAGAATGAGATAAGTAAATATTGTTCTATTCGCTGTACACGAGGATGACTTCATAATTGTGCTGTCAATTTTGACTATCCGGCTCTTTCAGTAATTCAGTATATGGCTAATTTCAGACGTTACAAATTATTGGTTTTTTTAACGATAACAAATAATAATAATGTTTGGAATTAGCCGTACTCAGTTACTGAAAGACTCGGGTATCCGAGTAGTCAAAATTGACGGCACTACATTTATAATCCACTTCACTGTAGTTTTACTTCGCTAGTGTACGATGATATAGTATACTTGAGAATAGTCGTAGTACATAATGATAATAATTATCGCCGCTGCGAGAGTCGCGATTTGAAGTTCTGCTAGTCACAATATCGCGATAGCGACATAGTATGGCGGTTTTTCGTCATCGTAAACAGTGTAGCGTTTATGTAGAGTGTCCCACAACAGTTGTTTGTGAATATTTCTACGCTTATAAATTTGAAATAAACATTCTCTTATTTTATTTTTACTATTTTAGTTTAACTCTCCTTCGTAAGAATATATTAAGACCTTCGGAATCAGAAGCCGGAATTTGTCCCAGTGGCGAAATTACGTTGAAAATCCACTTAGTCGAGAACAAAAAACTCAAAATTCGTTTAGGATATGTTCAAACGAATGTTTTGATTGTGAGAACCAAAATTTGGTTCTTTGAACTAATGGTTTAATTCTCTGAAACCAAATCTGTTTTATTTTCGCTTCGGAGATCGAAATGTTTGCTTCTCCCAATCAAAACATTTGTTTGAGCATATCATAACCAAATTTTGTTTGAGTCAGCTAAATAAGTTTTTCAGTGTTTTCGTTCGAAAGATCGAATTTCGTATGGACGATTACTCGGCGATTGAGCGATATCGAATCGTGCTTGGCGATAGCGTTTATTTTGCGCGCGAATATACGCGGAGCGCAAAGAAACACGGATGATATCGCGGAATTTTTCCTGAGATGCATCGTACGCGAATAAAAATAATACGAGCAATCTCGCCAAAAGTAATTGGCCGCACACGATACGGGAACATTATTTCTGTTGGAGTGCGCATCTTATCGTGACGCAGCTGCAGTCTAAACATGACGTGCGTTTAATCGTGGCGTAATTTTCGATCTCGACGACGCGGCGCGACGCGACACGATGCGACGCGGACGCTCGACCGCGGAATGAGCGCAGTCCGCGAAATAAACGCGGAATAAATTTGTTGACAGTCCGCTATCGCCGCGCTTGCATTCTTCGTCAGAATCTATATGAGCCGTCCCGCATGGACGCACGCTCCAACGAGATCTTCCTCGATCTATTGCGAATCGCGAGGGTTTTCCTCTTCGTTATTTCCGTTTCATTCATTTTACTCACACGCGAACGAATCGTCTCAGATACTTTAATTAAAGTAAAATAATATTGGAATATAACTATTTTACTTTATCTTCTTTTATTTTCGGTTACAATTCTTTTCTTTGCGCTTTTAGCTTTCACTAATAAGTTATATTTGGCATTATTTAATTAAATAATTCGAGAAATAATATTAATCATGACACATAAACACATCTGTACATCCAGACGATACTTAATCATACAAATTTATGTTGTATTTTATTTTTAATTATTTCATTAATTTGTTCTATTAATTGTCAGAATCGCGCGCGATTAATTGTTTAAAACCGCACAGAAATCCGGACTGTCAAATTCGTACGGATTTTTTAATCAAGCGTGACACATTTTTTGATTCGACTTTCTTCTTCCTTCGGACGCGCGTTTTAACGTTTCTCTCTCGCAAGGCCTCACAAGCTCGTGACGCCCATGCGTCGTCGCCGCCGAGATCTCTCTCTCTCGATGGCACGTCAATGGTGTGAACGGTGAAGGCGGCAGAAGTGGAGAGGGGAGGAGAGAAGAGGAGGAGGAAACAGATGATGAAACGTCGTTCGAAACCGGCGATCTCGCGCGTCCGTCTCGACGGCCGTTCAAAGGATGAGCGTTATCGAACTGATAACTCGCGCACGCTCTCGTCGCAGCTTCCGAGAGAATCTTTCTTCTCCTCCCTCGTCCGTTCGACGAGAGGAGAAGGTATAGTCGTGGCGACTTGCACGCGTACATTTAACACGCTACATGCGCCCCACAATATTCTCGCTGATATTAAAGACGACTACTTTCGGTATCGAAATTTCATCTGGTCGAATTCAAGTTCTTCCTGTAATTGCATAAAGATTAACGTTTCGCTTGTATACGCGTGTCCCCGTTATTAAACAGATCCAATTTCCCTCAACCAACCTGCCACCAATTACTCTTGATTGCTAACCATGGAATTAATACCGTTAATTGAATTGCTCGTGCAATTAATATCGCAACTATTATTCGTCACGTCGCGATTCTCTTGAAATTCTCATCCGGTTTCTCTGACAAAATTGAAAAACTGGGATATTCTACACTCTACCATATTCGAAGGATAGAGACATGATACTAAAATTAACGTATCATTAAAATGTCAAAAATCACAATAATTTGCTGAGATCCATATCTGTCAGAATGACATCCTTTTTTTTTTTTAATTAAAATTCACGCTTGCCAGATAACGTCTTTTTATCGTAATGCGCATCGTCCAGGATTCGCACTTCCGAGATAGCACATGACTCAGCCGACACCCCGTACGTAGCCGAGGAAGCGCGGCCGTAAGTGATTGGCCGCGTTTTATTATTCCGCCGACTAGATGGACCGACTAGATGTAATGGACACCTAGTTGTTACACAGCGCCTCGATGGAGCGGCCGATAAGGTGTGTCGGGTCTACTAACGTACGCACGTCCGCCGCCGTTGCCGCCGCACATTTGCACGCGTGTGCACGCGCGCGGGGGCGTGTGTGCTTTATGGTCCGCGTAAAACACACCTTGGGAGATGTATTAGGACAGATAGATGGCAGACAGAGGGATAACCGCCTCTCGCCTCTCGGTCATTTGCGTTATCGAGACATCGATTCCGCGAAAACCGTCGTTTTTCCTCAGGGGGAGAGCGAGAGGAAGAGTTGGCGGGGAGAGGGTTGAACTTCGAAACCGCGTTCACGCCGTACGTTAACGCGTGTGTTCTCCTTAACCCGAAGTACCTAGAAATATATAAAAGTATACACGTGTGTGAGTCATTACAACGTGAAATAAACGAAGAATGAGGACGTGATGAATTTAGATGCGTGGATATTTTGTGTCGACTACCCTCTTTCACCTCCGAGGAGGGAAATTTTAATATATTGTAAAAGGGTTCGAGTTACTTTAAATTACAGGAAATTATATCGATAATTTGGAACTTGGCGAATTATCAATTAGTTGATCTGAATTCGGTGAAGCTGAGATTTATTTCAAGTTAGCCGTAGAAAGTTCGGGATACTAGCAGGAAAAATAGATCGAAAATATCAGTGTTATCTTTAGAAATGTAATTTTTTAAGTATTTATACGATATCTGGGTTACATTCTGCGTATGTCGATGTGGCGAGGTCTTGATCGATGCTACAATTATTAGCAGCCGGGAGTCGAGAGGCGCATAAAATCGAGACGTTCGCGAGCTTTTAATTGGCCGTTTATATTCGACGGGGGGGGGTGGATATCGGGATATCTTTTAGCCTGCGAAAGGTCGCTGTCGAGCATCCCCTTGGCGCGAGAATTCGCCATAACATAGGGGTGCGATACGGGAATGTCGTGGTCGTTGACGATATGATATTCCGCATGTACAGGGTGAGAGCTACTTTTTCGCGGATTCTCGGAGAATTTAGAGCTGATTCTTCGGTAAGAATTCTCCGAGATGCGGAGCTCTTCACTTTTTGTATTAACATAATTATTAAAACAAGTATGTAAACGATAAAAGTGTAAAAGCATTCATGCGACATTGCGATTTTCACAATTAGATCTTGAGTAACGTTTTTGCGGACGTGAAACGAATGTTTGGTTACTTGTTAATTTGGCAAGATACTTTGATTGTTTGTAATTTGGGAATTAAATGTCGCTGACGTAGCGAAGAAACGAACGCGTGGTCGGAACGAACGGGAAACATTATTCTCGAGCCACCGTATGCACATTCCCGACGCGAAAGCTCTCACCTGCTAACCACCGTCTGATTACAAAGCCGCAGTTTTTCTTGCTTACGTAACGCTTACGGGGGTGGCAGAGGCTCATTGAAATGGCCGGAGGGAGGTATCTGCATCGCGGATCAAGACGTTGCATATTCATCTTGCTCGCCTAATCGCCCGGGTAACATCGCGCTTACGACGATTGCTCTGTAGCGGCTGCCGCTAACAAAACGCTGATAATATTCCCCATGCTTTTCTAAACGAGGAGCACAACGCGAAGATCTTTATTTGTCGTGTAATTTCCCGTAATTTCATATAAAATCTCCTCACCCGATTCTCTCCCATCGAAAAATTCCAAAGTCGTTGAACATATCGCAAATACCTTCCGTCTCGAATACTCACAGAAAAGCTCGACAAGCTGCGTTGACTCTGCTACTCAAGAGTACGAAGCAATAATTAATAATGACGAACACGCTATAAATTAGAAACTATTGTAACACACTTCAGGTACGGTCATACTGTCAGTGGAAGGAAATTTGCTATATTCATCTCGAAAAATTGCAGAACTCATGTGGCATATTCAAACGGAAAAGATGATAAGTAAAATAGGCCGATTTTGGCTCTTGAAGTGGTAAGTAAAAACTGTGCGTTTTTACGTAATTTTTGAGCTGCTCAATCTCCCTGATTCTGATGTTTGAAAAGTTTTGGTCCGGGGGGAGGTTGGAATCAGCATATGAAACATTTAGTACCGTAAATTACTATTATTTTCTTACTAATAAAACCTGATAATGTTCTCATTTTTACTTGTTCATATTCTGATCAGCCCACATCCGTGCATTCTATACAGTGAAACCTCTTTATAGTCACACTCTTGTGACCAAAACATGACTATTTATTTTTATCTGTGTTTTTTTTTTTTTTCATATGTATATATTCTTCTACATATAATATATAGATTCCCGTTCATTAAAATTATTTTATTATTGCAGTATTTTACTATTGGAAATTGTAAGATGTACACAAAAAATATTTTTAAGCACAAAGATTCATTTTGACCGAATAAGACCTTCTTCATTTATTAATATGTATTATTCACGTATCGGTCGATTTTCGCTTAATATTATTTATTTTATTATAATTTTATACTTTCATTAATATATTGTTCTCATAATACATATCCCTCTTTATATATTTAACAGTTTCATATGCTGATTTTAATACTTTCCCGACAAATTAAAATTTCTAAAGATCAGAATCAGACTTAGCAGCTCACAAACTGCAAAAAAAACGTACTATTTTTACTTGTCACTTCGGGAGTCAAAATCGACCCATTTCACCAATCGTCCTTTCTAAAGATTACAGAAAAACGAATTCCTTTTCTTTGCGAACTGTATATTTGCGAAACTCGTTAAAAAAAAAAGATGTCGCAACCTTTCTGCCACTGACTACACGTCTAATTTGTCAGACGCAATCAGTCACGTCTCGTGCAACTGAAATGAATCAACGTACATAAATTAACGAAACTCGTCGCGATACACAATGTACCGGTCACTGAGGGGGTGACGATGGACGGTGAGCTTAACCGTAACTCTCGCGAGCACCCCGATCGCGAGCGCGAGCTCTCGCTGGTGATCGCGGAGCGACGTCGCGTCGCGACTTTCCCGACGCCGTCAAAAACGGGGCGACGCGTAGCGCGCCGCGGCGTCGGGCTTATCAGTGGCGCGCGCACTATCGCATACGGGTCGCTAATGTCTCCTTATCAGAGCGGTACCTACCTATTCGCCGGCGCGCGCTCTTTCTCTGCCCACACGAGCGGGTCGGATTTCCAGAGAGCTACCAGCACACGACTGTCTCTCTTTCCCGCCGCCCCTCCCTCGGCCTTTCTCTTTCACCTATACTAACCCACCTCTGACCTAACTCTACGCGGGATGTGTCACTCGCGCTATTACCGTCGTCCTCGTCGCCGTCGTCGTCCTCGTCGTCCTCATGCTCCTCCTCCTTCTCCTCCTCGTCGTTGTCGTCGTCGTCGTCGTCGTGGGACGAGGACTTCGCAGTTCCTCGTTTCTGTTTCCGCGCGTTTCCCGATAGCGCAGCCCGCAAAGCGATAGTTAAAAGCGGGCTGCGCACACCTGCCCCTTTCTTTACTATTGCCGTTAGGTTATCTGGTCGGTCGCGCGATATCGCTTCCGTTGGAACCTCACGTCGCGATTAACCCGCTCCCATCTGGTGAGCTTGATTGTTAATAATAATTGGGTTATCTGGTAAATTTGCCGGCGCTGCTACTACGGACAAATTATTACGGGCAGATTACATTAATCGACACGCGCTTCGTTGCAACACCGATGGATTTTTATCGTTCTTCATGCGCGAGTTCTGGAAATAATTCCGAAGGTTACCGCCACATGTAGATTCTCTCGCTCGATAATTCCTGACGTTTTCGAGAGGTTTTGCTTTATGAAGAAGTCGTGTTTTATTTTCACCCGCAATCTCAGCAGAAATAGTCGGCTCTCCCGATTGAACGTTAAATCGAGGCACCATAAATTACGAAACAACTTATGTGTGCATGTTCTGCGGCCACGAAAGATTAAGCCTCGCTGATGTATGAGGAAGCCGAACATTTTCGCTCGCGGTGGCGTTAATTTCTATCGGCACGATGGACGATAAGGGGCCTCCTTATCGGGCCTTATCAGGCGTTATCGTCCGCCACCGGCAAATCAGTGCACGCCACAGCGAAGTGCCTCCTGATAACGCATTTAATCAACGTAACGTACGCCTATTTCACGCAAGTGAGCCGTGATTGGCCGCTTTGTCGTGCAATCTCCGGCGAATCGAGTGCCCGCAGTTCTTATCGCCGGCGCGATATCGCTGATACGCGCACGCTATATTTGCGCCTCGAGAATAAATCGCCGTTGGGAGCGAAGTGTATCGCCTCGCGATGAGACTGTGCTGTATGATAATTATATCGTTATCGCGTCGCGCATCGACGTTGATGCGCACTCGCGAATTAATAATGAAGTCGCGACTCGGGTGAGTTGATTTAATTTTATGAGTCACCGTGTGTGCGTGCGCGCGTGTGTGCTCAGTCGAAGTCGCCCACGGAAAAATCTAGGGCGTAATTTCGTGTATCGCTCTTAGATATTCATATATTGTCGATTCGTTGCGAGCAAACTCGTATCTCGCTGCTCGGACGTTTTTGGTCGACCCACGAGTTGCCTCGTGTTTCGACAATTTAATTTATGAAAAAGAAAACTAGCCTGAAGCAAGGCTAGCACAATGTTGAACACGGACAGTGAACAATGCGTTAATTTATTTTGACTGATGGAAATTGGGCCAGTAGAAAATAGCAGCGTTAAAACAGCCGGTCTCAAGCACAAGCACTTTGGAAATTTTGGAAATTATTTATTCCATCAAATCACATGTAATAATCATGACATGAAAAATTTTCTAGATCCGCGCATACGTTTGCATCGAGCGATTTCGGGTCTAATCGCCTGAGCTATCGTAATTATTTTGAGGGTTGAAAAATTTGCAGGCCCACTTTTTGGCGAATCGCGGGAGTAACTGGGAATTCTCGACGTCAGAGTTCCCGACTAAATCCCTTCGAAGTACCGCGACTCCCTAATCGCCTCTTCCCATCTCTCTCGCTGAACAATAACCACCCCGATATTCATATTCGCGCTTCTCGAAGCGTTCGACCGCGTCGTTTTGCCGGTTCTCTTCCCTCATTCCCGAATTCTACCCTCCGTTCTTCCGTTCACCGCGAGAGACCGATCGGACTTAGCGGGGTGGCGAAGCAACACCTTCCCGGTTCTTCTTCCGAGGGGTGGGGCGCTATCTGATGCCGCGGTGGAGGTGTTAATTCTCGCTCTACCCCCACTCGTCTCTTCCGCCTTGCAGTTGCATCCCCTCCACGTGCTTCCTCCTCCCTCTCGTTTTCTCCCACGTACCTCGCATCCTCATCTCTGTCTCCTTCCCTCCCCACGTTACGCGTCGGCCTCCTCCTTCTACCCACGTGCACACGTACACGCACGTGGCGCAGCGATGGCGAGGATCCTGTGCAGCCGGGGGATGCGATCGTTGTTAATCCTTACGTGTCACTTATCGCGTTATTTTAGAAAGATAGATAGATTCTTTGCGTATAGTTCGTTGTGCTTTTCATTTTTATCCTTGATATCACTCACGGTGAAGATAATCAGTTCGTTGTTCATGCTGCAGTGTGCGGTCGATGAAATCGTGATAAAAAGTAGCCCGCCGGCGAATCTTCAGAAAATCATACGTAGCGCGCAATTTAATTAATCCATGTACACACTTCAGTAACAAACTTTTCGACAGCAACCGCATTCACGAATCAAGATGCGAAATACCTATTACCCGTCTACCCTCAGAGATATATCACACGCGAGCATACCGCGAACAACGACTGCGCGTTCTCTCTTTCTCTCTCCCTCTCTTTCCTCTCTTCTTCTCGCTCGCCTTTACGCCGCCGCCGCCGCGTCGAGCTAATTTTTCCTGGTGAAAAAAAAAACCGCACATCGAGAGGCGAACTTCCCCAGTCTCCCGACGGGGACGGTATTCTTCTCTGCAAAGAGAACGCCGCGAGAGAGCGTGGAAGCCATTTATCCCGCGATGCGGTGGGCACGCGTGCGTGATCCCACACATACACACACACACACACACATACACACGCGAAGAAGACGAGGCGAGGGAGGCAGAGTGGCAGCCTCGTTGTCATGCAGGATGCGAAGGGGGATGAACGGTGCCCGCCCCCGTCGTAGCCATCCAGCCAACCCATCCGACCACCACCGTACACCCGCCACCCCCGGACACCCTTTTCCTACCCAGATGGCAAGCCGGCGCACTTCATTTCCGCGTCTTACAGTCGGCCGGCGTGCCGAAGGAAATGAAAACAATGAGATACAGCGGTCATCCGTTACCTATGCTCGTCGCGTCTCTTAACTCGCATTTGTATTACTTAAGCGCCTCTAAAAGCGCTCGAGCGTCTCCCGAGCCGCTCGATTCGCCCCCTCCCCCCCCCTCCGGCTAACCTTCCTCATTCCCCCCTTCTCCAGTCCCGACGTCGCGACACCCTGAACGCGCGCGCGTGCCACCGGGTGCATGTAAAGAAGTGTCGCGGTCTCTTCCGGTACGGAATACATCAAGGGACCGACGGTAGTGGGTTTCGCTTGAGAAAAGATTTCTCAGCACTCGGAATGTTTAATCGCGGGATTTTTGTAATACATAGGGAAATAATCGAGGAAAAATCTGTTTAAGATTGAGACCCCGACGTTTGACATCGTTTGTATTTTTATGAACGAATAATGAAGTAACGAATCTTCGTGATCGATATTACGCTTCAATTTTTAATTGCAAACGAAACTTTAATTTGGTCTTTGAGGAGGGGAGGTTTCGCACGCGTTTAATTATAAAATTATTTAATATGTGGAAAAATATATTGGAAGAGAAGATATATATAGTGCAACTGAGTTTCTCTTATAATGACAATTAAATTAACTGGTGCCCTATTAGAGTGAAAATTTTCGAGAGAGAAAAAATGACAATTAGCACCTTCGCAGGCATCGTCGAACCGAAAATACCATCGCGTCGTCCTTCTGTTCGGCGTAATCGCCCTCGAGATGTACGAGCCGGTTGCTTTAATTCATTAGTCTCCCTCAAGCCCGAAGATAATTTCCAGAGGATGATATCCCAGGGATCCCTCCGTCCTATTTTGCATTTTATCTGCGAAGTCTAGGGGGCGCATAGAGGAAGCGAAGTCACGAAGAGGAACGATCGAGTTTCCTTCGTTCCGACGCCCGCGAATCCTGCAGGCTCCTCGCGAACTTCGTCCATCTTCTCGCGGGAGGACGAGGAGGCGAGAGAGAGAGAGAGAGAGAGAGAGAGAGAGAGAGAGAGAAAGATGGGCGAGGAGAATACAGGAAAGGGGGTTGAAGGGGAGAGGGGGAAGGGATCGGGTTCCTGCTCTCGTTTATCCCCAGACCCAGGATGCCGTGCCGGTCCTTGTCGAATGCTCCGCATTAAATCCCTCTTCCGCGCTTTCGTCGCGCAGCGCACGTTCCGCCGCACGGAAATTATGAAATCAGAGACACAGGGCACGTACTCGGCCCCCATGCAGGATCGCGCCTCTGCCTCTCGTCCTGGCCGAGTGAGCGAGCGAGCGAGCGGCGGTGTCCTCGAGCGAGGAGATTGGCAAAAGTCCGGATGATGTATCGCGCCGCGACGATAATGGCACCGTCGCTGCCTGCACTCTCTCTTTCTCCTTCTCTCTCCCTTTTTCCTTCTCGCTCGCTTTCTGTCCCTTCGACTTCCTCCCGATCGTTCCCTATCATTTTTAACGCCGATAAATACTTCGCCTCCGAAATTATCCGTGGACGCCATCGATATCGACGTCCTTCTCGTAGGAAGACCTCCGAGATGTAATTGAGAAATCGTTTGGTAATGCACCGAGGAATTTCTCGCCTTCGAGAACTGAGATGAGCAGCATACTTTCTTTTATCTTCCGGCTTTCTTTCTTATCGTTGGTTTTTTTCCAACATACCGATAAGTATGTATGTGTATTGTCTGAAAGAGTCATTTGACTGAAAACGAGCAACATGACATATCCTATCGTGAACGAAGAGAAACAAAGAAGTGTGAAGGTAGTTCAGAAGTTAAGGAATATTTTCACGACTCCATTGAGCTTTTTAGCGCGGTATCGTTGCGACGTTAAACACTTCGCGTTCAACACTTCGGAATTAAATAGAATATCTGTATATTATTTTTCAATGCGCTAGTGTTATAAAAAATAGTACGCCTGTCTATCCGTTCACTTATCTGACCGCTCAGATGTCTTACGAGTTATTTCGAGAACAAAGAACGAAGAAAAAAGGATCGACACGTGAGTTTTTTATCGATTGTTCCAACCGGCGGAACGTTTCGCGCGAGCGCGGGGTATCTCCCCCGCGAAATAGTTTGCCATCGCGCGCGGACGTAAAATCGACGGGTAAATCACGGCCGGCAATCGACGCGGCACTTTTACCACGTAATTGCGGCATCTAATTGCGAGCCGCTAACTGGTTCGATGCCAAGACGGGATGTCGAACGTGGCGCGGCGGGAGGAACGGCGACGAGGGGCGGGAGTTGCGGAACGTTATCAGAGAGGGTGCTTTCCTGTTATTTGTACGATAGGGGTTGGAGGAGGAGGAAGAGGAGGAAAAGAGTCGATCAGATAAAAGCTTCAAAAGTAGCGCCGTTTCAGGGGGAGGAAAAAGAAAGAGATACGCGATTATGCGCCAACCGAGCGCCAGGGACGCAGCTATTGCGCTATTATTTTACACCCGCTATTGAATCTCCCTTTTGAATGCTCCTCCCGTTCGCGCTTTTCTGGTTTGTTCGCCGACACCAGATTCTCCCCGGAAAACGAGGCCCTTCAATTAAAATAGACAAAGGAGATGGAAAGTCAAAATGGAAAGCGACTGAAAAAGCGAGAGCGAGGAAATTGAAAGGAGACGATCGCCGTGCGACGATTTCAACGGAACAATTAATGACGGTCATCGCAATTTATGATGAGGGAATCTTTTCTGTAAGCTAGGTTTTGGCTCGGAAAAAAAAATGATTTAAGAAACGGAAATTATTTCTAAAATTCATACGCATATATATTGCATTTTTATTGTTTTAAAATATCGAAATTTCTTAAGAATGTGACAATAAATATACAATCAGATAAAATATAATATTTTCATTCTCATAGATCGGGGGAATTTTTTTTTGGTTCGCGAATCGTGGGTGTTAACGAAGTAACGCGAAAGGGAAAAATTCGCGCGCGAGATCCGCAATGAATATCACAGCCGCGAGAAAGAGAGAGGATGAGGGCGAGGGAGTGAGACGGGGTTTCCGACGGTCCGCTGACGGAAACCGTGTTTTTCAATCGGCGGCTTTGTCGCTTTTATCCCGCGCGAAAGTACAAGCTCCGCGTCGCGACGCGACGCGACGCGACGCTCCATTGTCTCGCGAAAGCGCCGCTACTTCCTACGAGCGTGGACGACCGCCGTCGCGGTGCCGACGGCCCTTTATCTACACTTTTCACACGGTCACCGACGTCCGCGAGGACGATTCCGCTAATTCCGGGTTAACGTTGCTCTCTCTTTCTCTTTCGCGCGCGCGAGAAACACCTAAGAAAATTTTCCAAGTTTTAAATTAAATTTTACGCATATATCGAAAAACTCAAATTTACTCTTCATTGACTTTTATTATAAAATCGGTACTTTTTAAATCTTTTAGAGAATGGTATACTAGATAAACAATTTAATTTTCAACGTGTATTGTTCGGAAAAGATTCACTTTTTTTTAATTTGCATGTTAATATAACCTATATATATATATATATATATAAAATCTATTCATATAAATTATTTATATTACCGATATACTTTGCAATACATTTGTAATATCAAAAATTAGAGACCTGTACGCGGGGACAAAAGGGGCGACTAATCAAGACGGAATAAGCGGGATAAGGAGGTTACCGTGGAAATTAGGAATCTCGAGTGGGTCGAGGGTCCGGAGATATTTGTCGATGTCTCTTATCCCAACTTATCCCGAAATAAGGACGCGGGTAGAGTCCGGGATCTGCGCACCGCTGGTTATCCTGTCGTGCTGGGAAGGATACGCTTTCGCCGGACCGTAAAACAATTGGCGCGGCTCCGGTCTCGCGACTTCCGATACCGACGACGATAAAGCACCCTGCAGACGGCGATGGGGGTGGGCCGTCCTTGCCGATATTTACGGGCTGCAACAACCCTTATCGGGCCGCTGTTAGAATAGGTGCGGGCTATAGGTGCATCGCGCGCCACGCTACGCTTGCACCCCGCGAATGCACCCCTTTTCAACGGGAGATGCCTAAACTCGGGCCGCCGATACGTTTGCTCGCTTACCGTCGAGTGTTACGAGAAAAATTACTTTCTTGCAGATCGAAAAGTCGTGACGTAAAACGATGCGTTTCCCCGGCACTTTCAAGTGTACGCCGATTATTCCGAGCTGAAATTTGGACTCTACATTGACAAATTTTATAAAACTCGAAGGAAATTTTGCAGGCTATTTTATATCCTGTGTTATCGAATTATCTTTAAAAAACAACTTCGGGGAATTATTTAATGTTCAGTTATTTAAATACTCTGTCTATATTTAATTTTCATTCTTAATTTTAATAACAATTTTTATATTAATGATAACCTTTCTATTTAAAATTAAGTCGATTTCCTAATTTTAATTAATTGTGTAACTTACTTAACTGCAGATGTAATATATATGATAAAAGCAAGTAATAATATGCTTAAAAATTAACGAGCGAATATAATTAATGGACAAATAAAATAGCAAAGTTTGCTTCTTCGCAATCTCTCCATAATTTATTCTTTTCATTGGAAACGTACGCGTCTGAAATATGTATCCATACATCCGGGAATAAATAATGTAGCGTACTGCCCGCGAGCAAACGTCCTGCATCCTCCATCCTGTCTTCCCGACCCAGCATTCTGCACCTGACGCCTCTTTGTAGCTCTTCGGATGCTATCTCGTCGCACGTACACTCGCGTAGACACGATTTGGTTGGAGAAACGCATATTTATTAACACGATGCCGACGAGAGTTTGAGATTAAATATTTCCGAAATCCAGCGAAATACTTCGGTGTGATGTAACGCTCGGAAAAATATCAGGACAGTGGACAGAAAGTGCTTCATCATGACGCGTCGGTCGTCCTTACCTCGTCACTTACCTGCCGAATGCCGAGTGATCACGACAATCAAAACACGCCGTGACCTTCAAGACGGTCAGACCTACCTTCGGACGTTGCGTACTGCTCCGAGCGTTTATTATGTTTCAAGCCGGCGAGCGACGCGTACGCCTCGGACCGAGAGTATAGGAACGTTATTTATCACTCCGCACTCGGGTGATTAAATTATTTCGTCGGCCCTTTTGAAATACTTAATCAAGCTCTCGCCGGCATCGCGTTATTTAACACGTGTATCTTCGATCGGACCCTATCTACGCGAGTGTTAGTGCCACGATGGAGCAGACAGGATGCTGGATCAGGAAGCCAAGATGGAGGAGGAAGACGATGGGACGTGAGCAACGATACATCATGTACTTCCGAGGTGTGTGAAATCATTTATTATACGAGGTTTCC
The DNA here is from genome assembly GCF_001313825.1 of Dinoponera quadriceps. Taxonomy (NCBI): domain Eukaryota; kingdom Metazoa; phylum Arthropoda; class Insecta; order Hymenoptera; family Formicidae; genus Dinoponera; species Dinoponera quadriceps. Next base: position 682,586 of record NW_014554681.1, on the reverse strand, counting down.
GTTTTAAACGGATGTTTGTGGCGAACTTAACGGGAATGAAGGAACACTCGAGTCGAAATTCAGAGAACGATATTTATAGTCTGCTATCAGCTGACAAATAATTATAGCTTCATGAATTTCAGCTAATTCTTATCTGTGGCAGCTAATTTTTCGCTATGGAAGATATTCCTTTTTTTCTGTGTATATTTATTATATTATTCCATACAAAAAGCATTGATGCAAGCAGCCGAATGACAGTCCGTTAGTACGAACTCGTAATTAATTGTCTTCTCATTCAAAGATCGTAAATCGATTTTAAGTCAGCCGAGAGGAATTCCTTGAATGCGACTAATGCAATTCTCGCTGAGACTAATTAAGTTACACAATTGTGTGTAATTTCTCTCTATACGTGCTTACGTCGCTTGCACGATTATACCGGGTTGTATAACGTACGGCAGCCGCTTCGGAAATTACGCTACAAAGTCGCGCAGTTTACGTAATTAACTATCGCCGACTTGTTTCTCGGACCTCGTGTGTTTCGCGGCAGAAATCATCCGGCGATACGAAATCGCTCGCGATATCGAACGAATAGAAAGAGCAACGGAGCGGGTGGTGAGGTGGAGGGGGGGGGGGAGGAGGGCAGTCGGAAAAGCGCGCACTTTCCCGCCGCTATCTGGAGAACTATTTCTCCGGTGTCTGGAAAAGCATTGCCGGCGGCGATAACGACCGCGAGGGCGGCGCGGAGAAAGGGCGAATTTATCGGATCGCCGATGCCCACATTCGCACGCTCTCGCTGCTCTCTCTCTCTCTCTCTCTCTCTCTCCTTCGCTCCTTCTCTCTTCCTCCCTCTTCCATGCCGGCTGCATTTTTCTCTTTTCCCTTGTTTATTTATCCAACCAATACCCTAGATAGCGAGCGTGAAGAGAAACTGGGAGGCGACGCCGCTGAAAATAATTAATCTTATTCGTCAATATCGTTGATTATGAAAAAGATTATTCAGCATCGTTAATTAAAGGATTCCGGCGTGCGAATCGCGCTTTAAAATAATAAATATACCCACGGAGCCTTATTTACCGGTGAGTTTTGCGTGAGCTGTAGTCGATCGAAATCGAATGAAAATTTGAAATCGAAGCTCGATTTTCCCCGCGATATCCCGTGATTAAGCGTGACGTCTTTCATTTTCTGTCCAAAAAGGAGAATCGCTTCTCCGCACTCTCCGACGGATCGTCGAGTCCGTACACCCTGTGCACTTTCGTATCGTTCCCGTCGATTTTCGCCACTCCGCGTGGACGAGCCGCGTCGGACATTTGTAGCGTCATTTGTACCTGATCGCGGTTAGGCTCGCCCGAGTGACGTCGTTAATCATCGCGCTCGTCATCGTCTCGAGAGGAGGCGGACAGGTGCGCCAGTGCGTGTTTTATGCGCGCCTGCGTACGTGAGCGGTGCGTACGCGTGCATGTGCGCGCGTATGAGTGCGTGAAGCGAAGCTAAAGGAGGACGGGAGGCCGCCGCGAGATATCGATCTCGATAATTGAATCGGCCGATCGCGGACACCCCGCGGTGCGAGGCGCATACCTGCGCGCGGGCACCCGGTTTTTTCCGCCGCCTTTCGGCTTATTACCACTCGTCCTAACGCGGCACCGAATCAAGGATCCTCGATCCTGCGGCGCGATACACGGCGCGCGTATGAATAAAACTCGATCCCCGAGATAAGGCCCGGTGATAATCGCGAAGCGAAGAAATGAAACGAGCCGGGCTAATTGTAATTTTAATTGGGCTATCGTGTACTTAAACGCGTACATATGTACAGGGTATCTATATACGCAGTGAGCGAAGAAGGTGTCTCTTTACCTCGTCCTTTCTAGATTTGCGCGAGACGAGAATTATTCCGTCCGACATTTCAATTTCAGTAAATCGGATCGATTAAAAATATACTGCGCATGTTTTTTTTGTGAATTTTATTATGAATTAATTCCGTAACATCATAAATATCAAATTTATTTGGGATTATGAATACCATAGATATATGTCAAATTCACATTTTGTCATGAATATTAAATATCGAATTCAGCATGTGTGTTATAAATATCAGGTATCGAATTAATTTCGTCATAAATCTAATAAGTATCAAATTTAATTTTGTTACACGTATCGTAAATAATCCGTTCCGCATTATGTAGATATCATTTTCCTTAAATACCACATATTGTAACACGGTATATTGTTCCCAAAATGATTCATTATTCAAGTATCTTCCATCTAATACTCCATTTGCTTGCCGAATCGAAGAGAATCTCTGCAAATTCCACGAACGCTATTAGTGGCGACACTGTTACTCGCGAGAGGCGATCGTCGATCTCTCGCTGTCGGCACTGGCGCGTCTTCCACGACGCGTGAATGCGTGCGAAGACGCGCGCTGCGTATATCGACAGTCACGATCGACGGCAATTGCCGAGGACTGAGGAAAAGGGCAGACACGGCTCGTCCATTACCGGCTGGGAGAATTGCACCGGTTAGCCGCGCGATTTGCACGACACGCATACGCACGGCACGCCTCTGCGTGACGAGACTCTCGATACGCGCGATACACGCGTTAGTGCAATTTGAAATAGCGAGGATATATTAATTATTCGCGCGCTACTGTGCCGCGTCGGTGACGCGCGATTACGCGCTTCGGCGTGCGCGTGGTCGCTTTTAATGTCTATCCGAGAGACGTCTTCGTTTCGACGGCCGGCTTTTCCTCGAGAATCCAATTTGCGAAATTTCGCGCCGTTTACTGAAAAATGAGTGCTTGGATATACACCTGACGACGGCCAAACCATCGTGTTCCGGTTGAAACAGAATTTCTGGTTGTAAAAACTAGAAATTTTGTTTCCTTCAGTCAAAACGCGTTTGGTTGGCCATTGTCAGGTAGACCCAACTAAACTCATTTTTCAATGCTCGTTCCGAGTCTTCGTCTTTAGACAAATATTTTTCTCTATTGTAGTATCGACGATAATTCACAACGGTGTGAAGATTTCTCAGCGTTCCATGCACAGGAAAAAGTGCTCGATTCGAGTAAATAATTTTATTCAAATATTCCTCAACGAATTTTTACTTGGATCAAGTATTTATCAAATATAGTTATTATGAAATATTTACTTAATTTACTTGATAAATATTTGGTTAACTCAATATTTGGATCAAGTAAATATTACTCGACTCTGGCAAAATTTTGCTAAGGACTATTGGAATAATTATTAACTTGAAAATCTAACACTTTTTCCCTATACGGTTATCAATTTGCTTCGGTGAAGTACAAAATGATGTTAATTACCGGATAGTGTTCTTAAACACCTCAATGAAAGGAAAATCAATGTTCGTATTCAGTTTTCAAGGGATTGGTTCTTTGCTCACTGTCAAATTTAAGTAGAAACAAATGTATTTTTGTATAAAGATTTCTTTTATTTCGAAAGTAATTAAATCGCGGGCTCTCTGAAGCCTATCAGAGCGGTGGAAAGTCGAGCGCTGGTCTAGTTAACGGTCTCACGTCGTGAAACGATACAACCCGCTCGTGTGGAGGTGCTCTCGAATGATATCGAGCGCGTTAACGTGCCTTCGCCGCCGATCCGAACGGAAAACGCGTTCAGCGCGGAGGAAAAAGCGAGGCCGCAAAAATGGCGGGCGCCCGGGTTCCCCGTGGAACGGTGCGCGCGTTATTGGCAAGAAGCATGCGATACCCGCGAAACATGCATAAATGCATAGCCGTCTCCCAGATGCAGGCGGATACCAGCGCAGATCCCTCGGCCCGACAACACCGGCCACCCCTTTTTGCCGCCCCCGGTCCCCTTACCCGCCTTCTCCCGCACGTACCATGTATCGCCCTTCCGAACACCCCGAACCGATCAGCAAAAGGGTCTCGAAGGGTTTCCTCGAGAAAAAGCGTGCGTCTACCTGATGACGCCTGGAAGGGCAGGTGTGTGCGTTGGCGGGCGATTTCGAGGAGGAAGCGACGCGTCGAAAGATGCTTCTGGAAATTTTATCGAACGACTTGATGAGCCGATGCTTTCTGGATTGGACGCTTGCGGCGGGTGAAATAATCGTGATAAGAGACTTTGGGGGAGACCGGCGTTTTTGAAATCTCGGATTTGATTTAAGGACATTTTAAAGAAATTAGTTTTCCGTCAATAAATTAGAATCGGGAAAGCATCGAATATATCAATATATCCGTTGAATTTGCTTTCTGTACGGGTTTCTTGCCACATCTGATTCGATTCTTCGCTGATTTTAATCAAAAATCCTCGTCTCCTGTACCTTACGGATACATCCGTCTGGCAAAATGAAAAGTAAGAGAGTCATGAAATAAACAAAAATGCCAAGAGCCTCCGTGTGAAAAAATCGCCGCCTTATCGACTACATTCTGAGAAATAATTATCCCCCGGTATCTTATCGCGGATCCGTCCGGCGAGCCACGTGATCGTAAATGCAATCGTAAACTTTTTACAAGAACATCAGAATTCCAGTTGCTAGGAGAACCTTCCCCAACGACCCAAGAGATGCGTCTCTCCTTCCCTTCGTTCCCCCTTTCGCGTCTTTTTGCCCCGTGGATCTTCATACTCGCTGTTTACGCTCGTATTAGAGGCGCGACGAGAGGTGCGAATTTAATTTAATTCGCGGCTTAATCGCAAGAATCCCGGGAGGCGAGACGGCGGGCGCGGATGAGGAGGAAGAAGAAGAATAAGAAGAAAGAGAAGGAGCAGAAGAAGGGGGGAGAGTAAGAGAGACCTCGTTCTCTCGGCAAAGTTAAGTCGGCGCGCAACAAGATTACGCGGATATCGGCGAAGTATAATGAATTACCGTCCGTCTGGAGCGAATGGCGGAGGGGAGCACTGGATTAAAGAGAAGGCGAGGGGGCGCGTAGAAGGGGGAGGGGGTAAGCAATTAGCACACACTTGGCATGCCGACCGCGAGCCGATCGCGGTATTCCTGGCGCCTCTCGTGATTGGCAGCCGCGGGGCTCTTACGGCTCGCTTTTCTCAAGGCGGTCGATCTTCAAACGGCATTACCTCCCTCACGCACCCCCTGAACTGTCCTCACGTGTCCGCGAGGCCGCGCGAGTCGTCGCCACGTGACGATACTCGCGATCGAGGCGGCGGCGCCCTGACGGCGAAAGGGCAATCCCGTTTCGAAAGAGACTCGCTTATTCTCGGAGCTCGGAGATTCCTGAATATTTCGTCGAATTAAAATCGTGATGTGTTTCATAAGGTAGTATCGAGGACATTTCTTGACCATAATTGCTACACGATATTAATTAACGAACTTGTTAAACGTTTCCTTTCAATCTTCGGGTTTTTATAATCATAGTAGCATTGTGTAAAATACGTACATTGAGAAAAGAATTTGGTAATAATTTATAGATTTATAAGTATAGAATTATAATTATTGTTAAGCAAAGAGGTAATAAGTAGCACAGACGTAGCGAGAAAATCTTTCCTACCTCGATCGAAAAGACATTCAAAATGACATTTCATTTTAAGTGGTACTCTGTAGTCAATTTTCGAAGTTGCTTTCACATATTTGTTTCACCAAAAATTTTTTACTCCTGTGTGTAATTATAACAAATTGTCGATCGAGGCCGACGGTGCCGCAGGTGCAGCGAATTTATGGCCTATAATATATTAAAGCACGGGTAAGCAACTTCAACATTTATTTATCTCTCCTTACGCTGGTAAAATTCTACTTATCGTGCATACACGGTGTCTCGTTGTAAAGTCCTGCAATCTTCGCTTTTAATCCTCTGCGCGATCAGCTCGATCTTGTAATTTTCGCCGAATGAAACTTGAAAGGGATTCGTTCTTAAAACCCAACGAAGCTCGACGGATAGCGCGTATCCTACACAATAATAAATTCCCATATAGTTTCGCTCTAATTTATATATTATCATAATTTCATCATATATATATCGCCACATCTCGATATAAAAGTTTAGAAAATCCGTCATGAAAGTTTCAAAACCTGTTTCCCAATGAATAAATCAAAAGGATAATATTCATTCATTCATCCTTCATTCATTCATTCATTCTCTTCTAAATCCTGTTCTTTCGAAATTACTTTGTCATATCGGATTCCCTCGAAGTAGATGTTCCACGTCGACTGGCCGCTCCTCCTGCCACGAATTTCCCCGTCGGATTTTTCGGCCGAGCTTTTATTCGAGCCCGTTGTCCCCCCCCCCCCCC
>NW_014554681.1:661626-676339 GCF_001313825.1 Dinoponera quadriceps | reverse complement strand
CCCCCCCCCCCTTGTAGCCCTCGTGGTCGTCGGCATATTTTCCGGCGGTGTTGAGGGACGGACACCCTGTGTGTGCATGCATTACGCGCGCAGCTATGATACGCATACGCGTCCGCGATACGCGTTACGCGTAAATACGTCGCGCGGCGAGGCGAAGTCGTAAGTGGACCCCGTTAATGGGCCGCGCTGCGCGAGATAAAGGATTATTGATCGTAAATAATTTCGTAATGTACACGGCGATAATGTTGCGATCGCCAGGGCCGCTTATCGCCCCTCCCCCCCGACATTCCGTCGATCGCGCGCCGAAACTCGGCGCCGGACTTGCGCCTTTCCTCGTCGAGACCGCGGAAGATGCTACATTTTTGCCGTGGACGCGCCGAACAGGATGTCCGTCTGCTCTCGGCGACGACCAGACGTTCGTTCTCCCTCGTTACAAGCGCTTACAGGTGTGACTCGGTGCGCGTCGCGGCTCTTCGAGCACAGGTAAAATGCAACTCGCGGTCTAATTTTATTATCTCTGTATTTTATCTCGATAACCGCTGTATTTTTACCAGAAACTTGCAAAAGTCCATTAGATCCCGGATAATTTTCTTGGCTCGGCGCTTGGTCTAATTTTATTATCTCTGTATTTTATCTCGATAGCGTTGTATTTTCATCAGAGGCTGGCAAAAGTTCGTCGGATCGTGGATAATTTTCTTGGCTCCGAAGATGGCTCAATTTTAGATTCGGACGATTAATCTCAAAAGTGGCAGAAAGTGGTGTATATAATAATGGTGGCGGATACCTTGATCGAACATGTTATATGCGTCTTCTCATCATTATCGACACATAGAATTAATTATTTTAACACATTAAATGTGCCGTGACACTATTCACGGCGATCAGCGCTGTAAATCTACTGAAAATCAACATTCGTACGATCAACGAAAATCAACGCGTCAAGGAAAGAGATACGGTTAAAAATTCGACGATTTCTTCAAGCTGTTGACATCTCACTTTCTAGCTCGACCTTAATTGGGATCGTTTTAACGTAAATTTTCCTAATCGAGATTTTATTTAATCTCAATATCGACAATATTTAACACACGCAATAATATTGAAAATATCGAAACCCGTTGCTTGGAATTTAATCTTAATCTAGCTCCCGACGTCGATCTCGACGTTGTTTACCGTTCTCTCGACGCGTGTTCGTCACTAGGCTGTTGCTGTACCACGCGCTCCCTGCCTCCCGACGCGAGGGGGAGAACGCTTGGTTCCTCATTAAAAATGGGATAGGAACGCGACGGAAGCCAGTCGCGCGTTCAGAGGAGTCAGGGGTACCTTTTAGTACCTGTCAGGTTACTTTTCGTGGGTATTAGCGCTTATCGGATCTATCCTGCGCGGCGGTGGCGGTGGCTATGCGGTGCCTGCATGTCGACACGCGAGTGCTGCGAGTCGCCGGCTCTCGCTTGTTCGCGCTATATCGTAATTTTATGCACTTCGGGCCCGTTGAATATGGATTTCGTTGCTGCACCTCGGGTCGTCGTCGATTTATGCGGGCGCTTCGCCGGCCGAGCCGTTCACCCGAGAATCGCGGAAAAATGTACAAGAGGGGATGGGGAGATCGACAGTTAAGCTCGATGGCGTTATCGAAGGCATCGGTCACCGGAATGCGCCCTCGGTATCGATACTTCGCGACGGAATTGAGAAACAGTATGAAGTAGCAAGCGACGACGAAGAGTACCCCGAGGATGTTTACGCGGTACTTCGACGGTATCGGAATGTCGATATTCCACCAGCGATACCGGCGATGTACTCGCGTCCATTGTCTCTTCTTCTTTCCGCACTTTGTCGCGAACGATCTCTTCCCCCTCCCAGTGTCTCCTTCCTTTTCGTTTTCTTTTCTATGAGCGTCGTGTCTTTCGAGATACGATATTATCATTTTATATGCTTGCAATTAGTGATCAATCGAAGCTACCCTTTTCAGTTTCGATCCGAAACCGAAAACGAACATTCGGTTCTTTTGCAATTTCGGCTGAAAACCGTAACTTTAGCGGAAGTCTTGCGAAAGTTAAAAGGAAAGATGGAAAATGAATTTCACGATGAAAATAATACATATTTTTTTGGCTTGTTATCTTTTTACTCCTGCGAAACAACAATCTCATTCAAGCAAAATGTGATATTTCACGTTAAATTATATTGCTAATATTAAACAAACCTAAGAGTCAAACAAACACGTAAACTAAGTCCAAAGAAACCCTCTTTTTGCGTACGCTACGTTAACCAACAATTGAACGATTTTGCAGCATCGAATCCGAATTCTCGAATTCCGTCAACGATCGCTAATGACCGCGGAAGGACAGCGTCGAAGGGTCAATGGCAAATGGGTCGATACTCATCGCCGATATCGGAGCATCGCCGCAGCGTACATCAAAGCCCGATGACGGAAACTTTTTTTCACGCGATCAAAATCCAATGACTCCCGGATACTCGAAATTCGCGTGCGATTCGCGAATAAATGATAAATGATAAATCAAACGGCAGACACGCCGAGTCGACTCGCGCGATATCACCCGAGAGAGAGAGAGAGAGAGAGAGAGAGAGAGAGAGATACGGCGGATCCTTGTGGATGCGCCAACGCGCGTCCCCACAACGTGAGCTCACGCACGAGCGCGCGCGCGGGCGTCCGTGCGTGCGCACACTTTCGCACCGCGCTTAACGTCCTACGAGCGGCGCAGAATCGTTTGATATCCATACAATGCTAAACGCGCCGAACACAAACGCTCCCGCGAAGCAGATCCACGACGATAAGACCTCGCGTGTACGCGAGCGCGCTTACACACACACACACACACACTCTCTCTCTCTCTCTCGCGCTAGCGCTCACGCTCATATCACGGACGCACACACAAACTCGCGACGTATACGACGCACAGGCCGAGCGCGGCAGCGGAGATAAGGCATGGCACACGTTGCTAGATATGTAGCAGATATCAAGCGACGGCCCGCGCTCGCTCGGCTATACCGAGTGTGCGCGAGGTACAAGTATAAAGTCGGTACTACCTGCCTAACCACCTACCTACCTACCAACCCACCTACCTACCGGCGAGGCTGCTGCGCGTGTGTAGCTACAGGGAGTGCTACAAGCGTCGGACGCGCGATCGAGACGTCCGCGGGAGCCGCGGGAGAGGCGAGCTCCGCGGAATTCCGCGTCGCTCCCTGCCTGATAGATCCGACAGCGGCGCGATAGCGAACGCGAAACGCTTATCTTTATAGAATATAATCGCGCGCTACCCGACACATCGCCCGGGGAACTTATTGCGCGGGCTCTCGCGACTCGCCCGCCGCCGTCCCGGAATTCTTCTTCCGTCCGTCGGCGCTCTCGTCGGAGGGAGTCTCGATCGTTGGACGGACGGATAGCCTCGATTCGGCGATAACACGAAAGGATTCTTTTTTATAGCGCAATCGTGTTTCCCGACGTACGGGGAAAATATCGCGGCGGAAATTTTGTTACGCTGGACGGCACCGAGATTATGACTGAAATTATTACGTGTGTTGTGATCCTGGGGGTTTTCACAGTGAAATGTATCACTAAAGATTACAAGGCACGTTATAATTTCAGTTACAATTCTGGTATAGTTCAACGTTATAAAATTTTGTGGTAATTTTGGCTGGAATATCTTTCCCCGTGTACGTCTCGTGGTACTTCTTTCGCGGAATCTTGTGACTCACGGACATTATTAAGATTATAGATTAAGATTATAGAGGAGATAATAGTAACAAAACAATAATTATCATTATCTCGGAATTCTTTTAATTTCGTCGCTATTTTCAGCCGGAAATTTGAGTCATCGCGCAAAATGATGATCTTTGTGGAACACGTCTTCGCGATTTATCACGCGGATTTTATTCCTCGCAATGAGATTTCGGAATTCTTATTTCAATCGACTATTCCGGTCGAAGCTGTCTTGGATCGTTGTCGAATCGTTCGACGAGTCGTAATGCGATAATAACGCGAAACGATTATCTGCGCGGAGCGTGATTCCCGACACGTCCCGTGGAACTTATTGCGCGGATTCCTGTTCCCCCGTTAACGTTCGTTCGGGAATTCATATTTCCGTCGGCGTTTTCGATCGAAGCGGCTTCGGATCATTGCCGGATAGACAGATTCGACGGCGGCGCGATAATAACGCAAAACTGTTATCTCTGTGGAACACGATCGCGTTAGCCGATACGTTTTCGCAATAGTTCGCGGAATCCGGCTTTTTAACACTTCTGCGAAAGAAAGCTGAATTTCGTTGAGTAGCGATAATTGTTTCGATCGTTGTTTGTGGCGCGCCGGTTCGCCGAGTGTTTAATTAATAGGCGAACGGCATGTACTCGTTATCGGGAAACGATTATTCTGGAATATTTCGTATGGCCGCCGCCGCCGCCAGTCGTGATAGCGCGCCAGAAAGATGTCGATGCGCCCTGGGTTCGATTAAAATAAACTCCTGTTTGATTTCCGATCGCGCCACCCGGGAGCCGGCGATAAAGGATTTAAGAAAATGATGATTGCGACGTAACGCGACGTAATGAATAAGAAAGAAAGGAAGAGGGGGAGCGAAAAATACGTGCTAAAATTATTTTGGGCAAAACCGGTAAACAAACCTGCAATTTTTGCTCGGGTCATATTATCGCTCTTAATTGAAACTTTTGCAAAATAATAAAAATGAAAGGAATTCACCATAAAATTCTAACGGTAGATAATCTTAATGAAACGAGTCGTTCGACACACGCACGCAGCAACGAAAGACCGATAATCTCATCTAATAAAAATAATTCTCGCGGGTGCGATTAGAATCATTTAGAAAAACTCGAGATTAACGAAATAAATCTCCGGGGATATCTCACTGTGATCGGACCGCTCGATGCAAAATGGCGTCGTGCTGAATTAAGATTTTTGCGCGGGGAAACCGGGTAATGTACCCGCGCGGTGTGCTCGGTGCGGATTATCTGCCGGGAAATCAGCTTAATATCCATACAATGTCACGCACTTCTCGCACACACGACACGCCGTTAGCGTCGTTTCGCTCGGCCCGAAGTACCGTCGATTCCGCTGAAACTGCACGATCTAAGATCCGCGCATTCCTCCATACGTTAAAACTGCGATATTGCGCCGTCGCTTTTAAATGCGATTCTAAACGCGAGTGTTCCCGGGAAAGACAGAGAGAGGGAGAGAAAAAGAGAGAAATCGTCGGGGCCGTAGTTGACGGTCGCCGCTATTCCAACCTGAAATACCGCGAGATGTTTCATTCCCGCGAAAACGGATAAATGTGTATTTACGTAATGTGATTTGTATAATTATATGCAGACGGAGAAATAAATTCCCGAAAAGATGAACAAACGTATAGAAATATATGAAATATACACAGAAATAAAAGTGCTAGATCCAAGTAAATAATTACTCCAATAATTCTTAGCAAATTTTTACTTAGATCAAGTGAATTTTACTTGGATGAAATGAATATTTTATTTAGATATTTTACTAGAAAAATATTTTACTAATAAATATTTTATTTGATCCAAGTAAAAATATTTGCCAAGGAGTATCGGAGTAATTATTTACTTGAATCTAGCACTTTTTTCTGTACAAAATTATAAAAGATCATGCACATTACAGACAAGAAAAATAAGTATTACGTTACCACACTCACTCTTTAATTTTAAATAAAATAAAGAAGAAAAAGGAACAAGGATACAAAGAATAAATATTTACATAATTTAAATTCATAGTTTTCAATATAACATTCTCATATCGCGGTAAAGTAAAAGTCTTTACACACTAATTCCCTCTTTATTATCGTTTCCTGTCAATGTATCTCGTTATATACGAATTTTTATTTACGCTACACATTAATCTTTTCAACACGTATGCGTACACACAGATACACACGTGAGTTGGAGGGGATTAACGGAGTGTCAATGTGGAGGAGGAGGAGGAAAGCGAGGCTTAGGGGATGAGGTCGCGGGAGAAGGACGAGAAGGAAGGGAGGGGTCGTGTGCTAATGAACGCCATTAAAAGCAGCGTTAATTAGATTGCGCTAATCAGATCGCCCCGTCCCCGTATCGCAACCTTTTTTTTTTTCGTACGTGGCCGCAACATTCGTACGCGATGGGGAGGAATGCGAGTGGACTCGCACGAAACATCCCTTCCCCTCTGACCGTGATTATTCACCTTTTTTCAGCGTCGTCGCCCTTCGACACTCCGCCCTCCCCCCTCTAACCCCCTTCGTCGGAACCCTCTGAATCCTTTCGAGCGGAAACACGACGAAAGAATCTCCTAAACGATTCCACACGTAACCGCAAAATATCAAAAATTATAACGTCGAACATGAGTCAAAATATACTTTATATATGTGTATGTGTGTGAAATATTGAAATTGAATATTATTATATGATTAATGTACGAAATGTAACCGGTGGCCTTTATGAGTCCTCAAAAACCTCAAGATATAAGTGAAATTTATAATAGCCTAGTTAAACACGGGAGATATTAAAACTGCAATAATATAATTATCATCGAGCGACGTCCGGTTACATCAGGAGATTTTGTTAATTACGTTATTATCGTTTTAACGTGTCCCGTTTATTAACACACATACGCACACAAAATATCATTATTTCGCCATAAAATAATATTCCTCGCCTTTTTTCTCCCGCGTTTACACTAATCGACGAATCTCTCGGTCTGAATGCCTCGAAGAATCAATCCTTCGCGCGCGATCTCCCTTCGCCGAACCCGTTTCCCCGATCAATTATCGTCGCGCCTCCGTGCCGATTTCCGCTCCGAGGGTGGACGAGGAAGGGATACATCGTCGGCGATGGACGTCGCGAGATCGGCAAATCGCGCGAGACGACGACGACGCCCGGCGTCGTCGTCGATACATCATCGGCGGGTCGAGTCGAATCGAATCTTCGTCTTCCGCGATAGATTCTCGTTTCGGGCGGCGGAATTAAACGGACTATGATCCATAGATCACAGATAGTGCGATCTCCGACGTCGGCGAGGGATAGCAGGGCGGGGGCGTGACGGGGGAGGATGAGAGAGCGAGCGAGACGAGCTCCCGCGACCGGAACGATCCTGGCCGGATCCTGCTGCTGCTGCAGTCTGGGGTAATGACGTGCGAACAGATATCGGATCCCTTGCCTCTCGCTATCGCCGTTCTCGGGGCCCCGCACCTCCTCCTGCTTAACGCCCTTCGCACGCATGGCTTCACGCACACGCGCGAGATCGCGCGAAAAGGTCCGACGGCGGAGTCGGCAGAGAGTAAACTTTCCTCTCTCTCTCTCTCTCTCTCTCTCTTTCGCGACTCCCTCGTCCTCTCCCGGCTCTCGCACGGAAAGTAAAGCGCGATCGAGACGCGCCGAGTGTTAAATCGAATAGCTGTAAAATAAAAAAAAACATCCACGCGCGAATCTCGCGGGTTTGAGTCGAGTTCAAGCCGGCGAGGAAGATCATATCACGCGGAGAGAAACGAAATTCCCGAATTATAAAATCACGTCGAATCGTTCGTGAATTTTGAAATCCAAGCTTCTCACGCCAAGAATTTCGACGAAATCTAGAGCGAGCGAACGCAACGCGAGGGATCGGTGATTCTGATACAAATTTTTGACCTGCGAGACACCTCCGTTATTGAAAGTTACCTCGGCTCTATCCGACATTTTACAAACCCTCCCTTCTAGTCTATCTAATCCATAGTTAATTGCTCCTTAATTAAGAATTATTCCCGTGCGTCCTTCGAGAGCGTCTTCGGGCCCAGTTCTCGGGGCCCAGGGAAGACAAAGCGGGCAGTAGCGATAAGAGATAATGGCGGAGGGCTTGGAGGGCCGCGGAGGGGATTTAACGAGGAAAAAAAGGAGGAGAGACAAAGATAAACAGAACGGGAGAGGACGAGGGAGCGAGCGGGAGAGAGAGAGAGAGAGAGAGAGAATTCGCGATGATCGTGCCGATGTCTGCTCGAGCAGCGAGACCCGGGAACCATAATCGTCCCTCGTATCGGCGTGCACGGCCGTTATCGCGCTTATCACCGCGTCCGGTCTCTATCGGCCATCTATGCAAATCGCGGCTAATTATATTTAATTAGATTCGACCACGGCGCTGCGCCGGCGATCGACGCGATGCTCTAACTCTAGCCAGAAGCCCCGCCGGCCGTGCTAATAACTACGGACGATAGTTTCCGCAGTTGGCCGGCGCAATAGCGCGCTTTTTCGCGATTTACCGCACGCTCGTCTTTATTAACGGGACCTGTAAAATCAGCTGTTGTCGCTTCGCGCGTTGACGATCTCGCGGTCACGCCGACGATTATTTTATCGTCGATCGCGGCCGATACTCGTCGGAATTATTTCACGAGCCGAACGGTATATTCATTATGTTCGCGTTATTCAATATTGCGGGAGTTTACGAGGTCGCGAGTCAACGTGAAAAGAATTTATGCGCTCTGAAAAAAAAAAGAAAAAGTGTCTCCGTGAAAAATACGCGTATCCGTTGCGAATGATTTTAAACGTAAGCTTCGAACTTTACTGTAAACTTGAACTTTATCGTAAACCTTGATGTATTCAAAGTGGCGTATCATCTAGAATTTCCTCTTCCTGCGTTTTTTTATTTATGGAAAAGAATTAATGTAAAGTAAAACTTTACAATATACATCTATCTAATTTAATTTCGGTATCCGAGAGCAGTGCCAGTGATCGATCGCGAGATCTGAAATTTCGTCGTCTATTGTACATCAATCTTCGTCCGGTGTTTCTCTCCCTTCTGCTCGATATCCTTTCTTCCCCCAGTCGTTCTCGATTTTCCCTCTTTGTCTCCCTCGCAGTGGCTCGATATGGCGAGTCAGAAACGAAGGTTAAAGGCTTAGAGTAAACCGCGGTGTGCTCCTCGTAAAGATAAGTGCACCGGGGCCCCCGAAGGTACCCCGTTTCACGATCGTGCCCGCAAAACCCTCCTCCCTCTTACCTGCTCGCTATCTCTCTCTCTCTCTCTTTCTTTCTCTCTCTTTTTCTCTCTCTCTTTCTCCATCAGGTTTCGCTATCGGACCATTATATCGCACGCAGCGCACACGTATGCGCACACTGCGGCGCGGCCTCGCTTCCAATTAAAATTAGGTCGGACACGGTTTAGAGCTCGTCGCGAAACGCTCGCGATTCGCGTTTTCGCCTCGCCGCCCGGCAGGCTTTAATTATTGGCCGTTTAATCAATTAAACGACCGGGCAGGGTGGACGGGGGATGAGGTGCGAGTAGATAACGCGACGACGTCTCAATTCGTAGTCGCGGTGTCCTCCCCCCTCCCCTCCCGCCCCTGCTCACGTGCGATCGCGCGCGCGGGAATATAAATATCGGCATTACGGTGTTCGCGGGGTAGGCCGGTTTTTGCATAAATCCGCGCACGAATTTGTCCATTGGGTGTCTTAGACAATAATCTACGCGGATTTGCGTAAGATCGATTAGTTTCACATGTGCACGCGCGTGTATGTTAATCCTCTGTATGTTAATCCTCTGTAAAATGGGGTCAAATTGACCCCACGGCTTCGTTTATTTTACAGCACGCATCGTTTCTCTTCTCAAAAAATGGCTTCATGTTATTATTTACCTCTCTTATCCATTTTGTACGTTAATTACACGACAAATGCACGAAACAGAGCGTGGGATCGGATCCTACCTTCCTGGATACGTAGGAAATTCACCTTGCCATTAAAAGGTTAATAATGTACATTAACAAATAACATGAAAGAAATATTGGTAGTCGTGCATTGACAAATGACGTGGAAATAAAAGTTCAAAATGCGCGAATCGAACTGCGAACACCGACGGTGATTCTCAAGAGGGGCGACACCACCGGCGGTGAAATTAATAACGGGCGATAAAAATGAGCTATCAATGACAAACACGAACGGGCGTTGAGTTTTTGTCGCGATAATTTTTTCTCCCTGTATCTGTAATAACGATAATAAAACTGTACGAGCGTCGGTGTTGCAAGGCGGAGTCGCAGCGCTCATCTCCGTGCGCGGTTCCCGGTATCCACGCGGCTGAAAGGGACACCCCGTGTAAGAGTTGCATTAGTTATCTTTGCGCCGCGCGGAGGTGGTGGTCGGGGGGAGGAGGGGGAGGACGATAGGGGAGGAATGCAACGGTTGCTTTATCGACGAAGCGTGGGTTTCGAAGTGCCGTCTTCTGCCTGAGAATGCAGGTGCTTTATCTGCGGGCCCCGCAGTGAGAAAAAGGCCGAACGATACCGCACGGGGCCCGGGGCTGGATCTGGAACAGGGCGGGGGAGGGGGAGCGGGCGGGGGCGCAGGCGGTCGGTCGGGGCAGATTACTCCAAATAAACTCGTGTCGAGATTCGTCTCAGTCGTATTTAACACCGATAAGGAGATCGAACGAATTTTATAACGTTCGCCGGCTACTCTTCGGCCCGAATAATTATCGCCCCATCGAATCTTCGTCCCTGGAATACCTGCGGGCCCCGCGGCCGGGGTATCTAAGGCACTCGCGAGGATCGCCGAGACGAGATTTGAGACGAGCGAGGATCTACTTTCTCTCTTTGGCGGGAGAATGATGGGGAATCAGAATCATGACTACTACCGCTTTTCATATTTTCGTGATCTCATCTGATATTAATTTATCGGGGAAAATCGCTCGGCTTGAAATTATTTTACTTAATGATAAAGTTAAACGCAAACTTTCTCTCCCTCTTCTGTCTTTGTAATGTAGATTAATTCTGTATCGTTTTATACGATCATTCCGCGAAAGATTAATCTGATAAAAGACGTTTATTTTTTGTTTATTTACTAAACTACTTATCGATAGATCGCATAATTTGCGAAAAACGGCCTCTCACCCGAGAAAGAAACGACGAAAGTGCGAGGAGTTTAGGTGGGGAAGTTTAACGAGCAGACGCTCAGTCAATGGCACTAATGACGCTAATTAATTGCACAAAAGACGTCGACCGGGCATTACGTCCGTCTCACACGCGATACCTCTCAAGGAAGCGTCGTCGAGACCGTGCGACACGCAATTAATTTATTAACTCGATTAAATTACGCGACGCGCAATATCGACTATAGTTTTCTACGACGAAGCTTAGATCGAGGAAAGTAGGAAGAGAAATTTGCCGATAAAACTCATTGCACGAGATTTGCGAAAGTAAAAATATCTTGAACAAATTTAAGTACTGTACAATAAAACGGTACAGCGAAAGATAATAAAATTATTTTTGGTATTACGAATGTAACGAAAAATAAAATTAAAAATATGACGAAACGAAAAAAATATTTCGAATCGAAATATAATACGAGAAAATACAAATCCCGCGGTAAAACCATGAGATTATTTTAGATTGATGTACGTAGGTATATATTTTAGAAACTCGATTAGAGGAGTCCTAGGAGGAGATATGCTGTGCATCGATGGTCCTTGCGGCCGTCGAATAAAATCTACCGGCGACCATGCGCAAGGAGGAACCCGGGTCGCCTTCGACTCGATTTTTCAACGGCTTACGTGCATTTGCGGACGCTTACGTGCAGTCGATGCAACGCGGTGCACAAAGCCGATGCAGGCTGGAGTATCAATGCCGTCGCGCGCGCGCGCGTCGTTCGAAAATAATTCCTTCCACACGAAATTCTCTCCATAGAGAGGGAAAAGGAAAGAGATATATAAAAAAATAAACTCGGTTCTGTCCGACAATGATCAAACGAGAGGAATATTTGCGAAATCAACTCTCTTTCGTAACGAAGGAGTCCTCGCGAGACGAGTCCTTAGAAAAAATCATCGGGCCGCCGTCTCTCTCCTCCCTCTCTCTCTCTTTCCTTCTCTCTCTCTCTTTCTCTTTCATGGTTGCTGGACAAAAGGTCGCGCGCCAAGAATGGCCCACCTATGCGCTCTCTCGCCTATTCTGCTTATCATCTCGCGGCTGGTATTGCCCTGATATCGAATGAATGCCCGGCTTTATGGCCCGATCGCGCGCCCGATAACGGTCACGTATGCGCTCGCTGATTATGCGCGCTCTCGCGGTGCATGTGCATCGTGGAAGACGGATCTAAAAGTGTCGCCGCTGCGCGCAACGTTCGATCGTCCGATAATTCGGAACCCGCCAGAGCGTTACGCCGTTTTCCTCGAGACACCGAGAAAAGGAAAGAGTCGCCGAATCTGAATTAAAATTGAAAAAATTAAAGTCGAACGTCGGAAATCGAAAATTAAATCCGAAAATTGAAATTATACGAAAATTGACATTTAAATCGAGATCACACATAATTTGGATTGCCCAGAATGTCCAATGTCCTAGAAAACCTTAAAGAAACTTGGAATTATTAGGGAATCTGCTTATACCTGGAAAAATAAGTTTCCGTTTAAATTAGATATTAGTATTTCTCTTTTATATGTTGAATTATATTGCTCTAATGTTTTGAACGCATTGATTTTACGATTAATCCGATCATTGAAGACAACAATTTCGTGTTAAATGCAATTTTTTTATCATTATTATCTTGTTAAGTCCAATTTTACTTTTGACAGAATTATTTTAATAGAATTAGAAAAGTTGCATTTTGACCGGTTAGGCATTGAATAATTATTTTGTTAGTAACTTTGGAAAATAAAATGTGAAAGTTTGATGTAATATAAAATATTTATTTTTTACAATTTTTTTCAAAATTTTTTTAATTTAATGATTGAAACTCGAGTGATTCACCATTTTATTTTTTGATTTATAGACTTTTACATAAATGGAAAATACTAAAGGGACTTTGCACGGTAAACACATGTCAATTTGCAAGATACATTTAAAAATACTTTAATTTTATCTGGAATTTTTTAACAAATTGCCTGGAAAATCAGGAAATTCTCAGGGAACTTTTTTTCGGGTTTGAGTAAACACTCTGTAAATGAGCCGATTGTTCGCAGGTGCTTGCTCGTACATACCCAGTGGGAAAAATCTCACTGTTTATCATTTATTTTCATTGTGCATAGCGGGTATCGTCGTGTCGTTTCCTCTCGGATTTATCGGGTCTCTAGTTTATTAACATCGCTATCCTTGGACTTCCCGGGACGCGACGCTGTTATCACAAGGTATTTTTAACGAAGAGCGAAAACATTATTATTTCGCTTCTCAATGTCGCGCGAAATCTCGCTCGCCACGAAGTGCGAAAAGGGGCGACGAAAACGCGACAGAAGGGAGAAAGGGGGACCCGAGCGATGGCGGGCCTCAAGGCCCACATGGATACCGTGGTATCGACGAATTATCACGAAGGACGCCCACGTGCGAAGGCGTACGTGACTTTGTTTTTGATAAAATTATCCCCGCGCGCGCCCGGTAACGAAGTTAATAACTCGCCGACTGATTGCGAATTACGAGTCGGATCTCTGCGAGTCTCCGAGCCGTGCTCTTTTCCTCCTTTTTTTTTTCCGCACTTCTCACGCGCGTCGTCATGCCCGTGCACGACGCGCTTATCAGATTCGAGGAGTTATCTTGCAATTTTCGAGCAGCATCCTGGAATCCTCCTCCTTCGCGATACTCTTAACGAGCGTCTCCGCGGTTCGCTCGCGCTCGGCGCGGTTTTCTCGCTTTGAGACGCTTAATTACTGCTAAATCGTTCCGCCTCGATGACACAGTCGGGCTCGCATCGACGCGCCTGCGCCTTTGCATAATTTAATTAATGTATTCCAATTAATTCATAAATTCTTTTTGCACAACTCGCGAGACATTGGAATGCGTGCGTACGATTTTAATTTTACTTGAAATTAATGCCACCTGATATTAATTTTATTTAAAAATAATCATTTTTCCGACGCAGATGAGCTCGTCGGATGTTGATCGCGCAGCGCCTCTTCTGCGCGCGAGTATCACCGCGAGGAGTAATTTTTATTCAAGCGCGCACCTCCTCGCGCTCCTCAACAAGTTCTTCCTCGCCGCCGTCCTCCATCCGTTTATCGCTTATCCCGAAGCGATTCCGTTCAGCTCGTTTCGGCTCTACTCCGCTTCTCCTCTGAGATCACCCGCGTGTATCTCTTCCGCGTCAGTTAGGATAACGCGCGACGTCCTAGAAGTCGATAGATATTAGATAAGGAACTTGGTCCACGTCAGCGCGCCCGCCACCGACGCGCCGCGAAATTAATATCCGCGATTCCAAGTAAGGATCTCTCCCCTCTCCCCTTCCTGCCACCCTGTTAATCGGATCTCGGCGTGGACATCGCCGTAGAACTCTCTTCGCGATTTCGACGATCGGAGAGCGGACGGCGCGACTTCGCGTGAAATTTTCATCGCGGATTTTCCACCGGAGGAATTTACCCTTTGACGCGTCGCGGCCTATACATCGATCCCCCGTCGTCGTCGTGAGCAACGCGACGTTCCCGATAGCCAGCGGATAAGGATGAACCGGTGGTCCAGATGGACGCGCAGCATCCACGACTCGCTCGCTCGTTCGCTCTCGCGGCAAAACTGAATATCCCGCCGCCGATCTCTCGTCTATTTTTCCGCGCGTGCTGCACAGCCACCCTCTTCCTGCAGCCGCCGCCGGCGGCTGCGGCGGCGAAGAAAGAGGCGAGGCGGACGAGAACGAGAACCAAGGGCTGGGAGGGGGGAGAGGGTGGCTATCGGAAACCCTCGGCCCGACCAATGCCACGGCGCCTTTATCGTTTTACAACAGAAAGGCGCACATCAGTCAACCGGTATCTCCTCACGCTTGATTTCCCGTGGCC
>NW_014554681.1:636544-659488 GCF_001313825.1 Dinoponera quadriceps | reverse complement strand
AGTTTGTTATCGTTATCGCGCGACGTGGCCGTGCGGCGATCGCGATAACGCCTCGCCGCCGCTCTTATCGGCGCGCCGGTTTGCTTCGGCCCGTACCTACCTACCTACGTTCGTATTCGCCGACGCCACCGACGCCCGACACCACCGCCGCCACACCGACACCGACGTCGCGTCCATTCCAGCTCGCTCCACTTCGCCTGACCGACTCGTATTTTCGCGCCACTTCGCGCCGCGCGCTGCCCCTCGCGAAATCGAAAATCCGATCTGTCGACGTTGAGCGTAACTGAAAAATTACGATACGGACGAGAAGGTTCCTTCTCACACGGGGTACTCGCATCCCTTGGGCGGTTCGTGGATGGATTTCAGTTTCGCGTGATCTTCGAGCGGAAGCCTGAGTCGACAGTTTTATTCGTCATTAACCCTGCGAGTTCCATCGAACTTGAAGGACCAACGGAGAATCTCGAGGTGTGACTTTTCTCTTTTCCATTTTAATTCAGTAGCTGTATTTCGGTGCAGTTGCTTTCATCTCCAATCGTTAGTGCTATTTATTCCGCGCATTGTCTGAAAACGTTTCTCTCCGAACAGATTATGACCGCATCGAGTTGCTAACGGGATGTCCGTTGACGGATGACGTCTGGACGAAAATAATAATTACGATGGCAACAATGTGATTCGCTACGTTTCTACAATAATACATTAAAGCCGGGCAATTCGGCGTCGCGTAAACGAACGACGACATGCCGACGGGATCGACGAAACTCGGAAAGGCGGAGAGGAAAAAAATCACCGTCGTTTCTCGCGAATGCCGCGAGCTCGGGGCCGATAGGCGCGGAGGGGGCTGGGGAGGGTTGATTACGATAGCGTTCACGGCGTTCAGGAACGGGTGGGGAGGGGGGGGGGTTTCGCCGAGAGTAAGGGGATATGGTAAAGCGGTGATCCCGGCCGTAAACCGCTAGCCGCTCGCTAGGGGATGCGGGGCACGCGACTGCCGCTCCATTGACCCGCGTTAGTTTTCCAACCCCTACTTCCGCCGCTCGTTTTGGCTTACCCACCCGTCTCCTCCTACCCCTTAGCGCCCCCGTGCTCCCGCGCCCGCTTGGTTCCTCGCTTGGCCGCTCGCCACCGGGTACGGGGAGCCACCGGGATCGCTTTTATGCCTTTCGCCCGTCGTGTGTCTTGGCACGTAACACGCCAACCCTCTATCCGACACCCTTTCCGCCGCCCCCTCCCCCGTGCGGGGGCGGCTGGCAACTTCATTCGCCGGAATTAACCCTTTGCTGCACCCTCGGCGCGCGGGGTCGGGATTCGCAATTGCGTTATGAAGTGTTGGAGCGTTTGACGGGCACCCTCTCCCCTTTCCCCCTTTGCGCTTGTATCTCGCGTTTCTACCCTTTTTTTTCTTTCCTTCTGTTCCTTCCTTCTCACTCTTCTTGATCGAAGGGAATGTATTATCGCGGGATCTCTCCTGCGTCGCTGTTAACGGCGAGACGGCAATATTTCGATCCGGTGGGATCGCGTATTTTGGATTCTTTTCACGCGAGGATCGGTATCAAACCTCGCTTTTATCCACCCCCGATGTTATCTCGAACGACCCGTCCGAAAATCGTTCGAGAACGACGGTGGTATTCGCGCGGCGCGATGTGTCTCACCGGCAAGCTCGAAACGCCGCCGACGTTTTTCTCGCAATTTTCATTAATTGAGCGCGATCGCACAATATTGCAATTGAGACGCACGCGAGGATAAATTCGAGGGTCGATAACGAGAGAAAGAGAAAGAGAGAGGGAGAGAGGAAGGAGGGAGGTGCAGCCATGCGGCGTGTCACGTCGCATTGCATGTACTTCCGTTCATCGATCGTGATGATAACAGCCGCGCGATAACCGGTCCGGCCGGCGAGATATCGATCTGCGATCGATCGCCCGGATAACGCGCTCACGGGATAATCGCGCGGAATGTCGCGATAATAAACGCGACCGTCGCGTTACCGCTAACCCTCTATCATTTTTCTTCCTCTTCCCACCCGCTCCTCTCCCTCTCTCACTCCCTCGTTCTCTTTGTACTCTCTTTTTTATCCTTTTTGCTAACTTTCCCTTCGTTATCTCTTTTCACGCTCGCGTGTGTTGTTTTTTCCCCCCTCGGTTACTTTTTAATTCCTACTGCATCTCTTTTCCGTATTTCGCCGATCTTTTCTTTATTGTTATAGTCTGCTTTTTTATTTTCCTTTTCCCTTGCGCGCCTCGTCCTTTGTCTTGCTTATTCCCATTGATTTTAATAATTATGCTTATTAGTTTCATTAAGAGTCTTATTATGTCGCCGTTTTATCTATTTTCGGTTTCAATTTAGTTTGACGTGAACTTGATTTGTTAATATATAATTTTAGGTAAATTTGTGGAATTCCTTTAACTTAATTTTCAATTTTTCAAATTTAAATCCTTAATTTTAAGTTGATTTAAAATTTAGCCCTTTTTTAACTTAATTCTTTTATTCAATTTGATTTTTCTAAACTTAATTTATTCATACATAATTTGATGTAAATTTTGGAATTTCGCGCCTTCATTACCTTTTCCACGTTCTGTCCGTATTGTTTTCAAAGTTTTCATTCTTATACTCTCGCGGCGAATTTTCCGCGGAATACAGTAAATTTGCTCCTCTCATCCTCTTTTGCTCTCTTTCTTCCTCACTCGCCTGCGCGAACGAGACATAGGAAGTTCGCTCTGCGTGGCGATACGATCTCTCGGCAGCGCTGGCCATCGAAGCAGATCGATTAATTGGGAACGAGCGCGATCGCTACGCTTCGACGTCTAAAATGCAGCCCGAGCGTGCTCGCCGCGGAACGGCAACGCGCACACAAACGGGCTGCTGCAGCGACGTCGCTGTTGCGTGCGAAGTTCCGAACATCGTCGTCGCAGTCGCGTGCAAATTCGCGGCTTGTCGTGGGAATTCCACTCGCGAAACCTTGAGAGTCACGATCATGTGAACGGGGTGTCAACCCCTTTCTCGCCTATCTGCGGACTAATTTCTCTTTTTTACATCCGTAATATCGGTAGAAAATCGGAGATATTGGAACGTGATTTCGACCGCACATAATTTTTCACGTTCTAAATACATCATATTTGTACGCCAAACTATGCAGCAAATATAGAAATATTAAAAATTTAGGTGTTGCTAAATACACTAATATTTATTTATCATATATACTAATTATTATATACTGTTAAATTAAATTATATTATTGAATATTATTAAATATTAATTATATACTAATATTGATTTCCTCTTTCCCTTCTTTTCATCACCGACATTAATACAATTTCTTTTCCTCTATCTCCCCTTCATTTCTTCTCGGACAAATAATGAGCAGAACAGACGGAATAGACAATTAGACAAATACCGGGGCTTGTATTTTAACGTATATTCCACACGGTGGGAAGAAATATGCTTTCCTGTCGGCTGCCATCGTGTCGGCTCGTCGCGGGCGTAAATTACACGAGGAGGCATGCGGGCGTGTTCGCACTCGCGGGACCACGCATGACGCGCGCGTCTCGCACGATAGCGATCGCGGGAGATCGGCGTTCCCGTGCACGCGCGGCCGCGCGACGAGATCTCGTCGTTGTCGGGTCGCCGACGACGATCGGGACACGGTAGAAGGATACCGACGATCGAGGGTGGTCGGCGATGAAGAGAGCGCCTCCGCTCGACCGTAAACTCGATCCCCGTCCTTGACGTCTGCACCGATCGCGATCGGGTTTCATCGCGATCCCGATGCGACGAAAGTCCTGCGCGCCACTCGATGAGTGCGCTCGTCCTGACGGCGGAGGCAGAGAGGTCTTACGGTCTTCGGATTAAATGTAAAAATATCTCGTGTGTGAGGTGTAGATAGGAAAATATCGGTCGCGAGCTGATCGCAGGATCTATCGGTGAAATCGGATGCTCTGACGAGCAGCGCAACGGCTTGTATGTGTGTTTAAGTGTGCACTGCTATTCAGATGTAAGATATTCGTTATATTAGCATTGAATAAAAATGTGACGTGAGTAATTAAATTCAAATAAAATGATAATAAACCGTGTAAAATAATGGGATAAGTAATATAATGTATTATTATTATGTATCTTTTCATGCTAATATTTTTCTTTGGTGTCTTGTAGGTAGTACTTTGGCTTTTTCTTTCTTTCTTTCTTCATTACTTTGTTATGCCAAACATATTGTACCAAAGAGACATTTCCCGTATATAAATGAGTGAATAAATAAATAAGTAAAAATGATTAAATCGCGCTTACAGATTTGTAAAGAAGATACGTTTGACGCGTATCTTAATTCTCTCACAATTCGATGTCATCCGCTTTAGAACCTTGTCAATTATTTTTAGAGAGAGAGAGAGAGAGAGAGAATTCGAATTTTATTTGGGAATTAAGATCTCTTTCTCACAGACATACGAGTATATATACAGAAAAAATAGTCTTAAATCAATAATGGATATTCTTATATATAAGCGAGAGTATAATAATATTCTTAGAAGATTTCTCGAATTGAGTGCGAATAATACCTGCGTCAATAGAAATTCAATGAAATCGGGAGACTGAAAGCCTCCTTAAAAAGATTATAGCATTCTCGCTTATATACGAGAATATCTATCATTGATTTAAGACTAATTTTTTCCCCGCGTTACACACGTTCCGCCTGTTGCCCTTACTTCTCTTTCACTGGCCGTACATCTGTTTTTTTCTCCCGCGGCGCGGGTTTATCGTCTCGAAAAACCGAAGTTCACGCTCGATGCCTCGATCGATAACGGGCCCGAATGATTTTTTTCCTTCTGCCCGCTTATCGGCGAATGCAACTCGAGTCGGTCCAGAGTCTCGAAAACACGTCGCCGCGATTGAATGCAGAAACGAGGCGATAAGCTTGCTCTGCAGCGAGGTGCAGTGCCGGCGACGGAGATTGCGGCTGATCCGTAGAAAATAACCACGTTACTAATTGCGGCGACCCGATTGCAATAATAAAACGATGAATCAACGAAATTCATTTGAAGTCGGGCGCGAACACGAGACTTGAAAGCAAACTCAGGATCGGGAGCAGATAATGTCACCGGAGAAATCGAGCAATGAAAGATACAAATGAAACGAGCGAAAACACGCTCGAAATATAATGGAAGAAGTGAATTCGATTCGAGGAGAGATGAAATTAAGGGGCGACTCGCGTTGAAATTCACGGAGCGGAGTCCCGTTTCTACCGTTCGCGAGAGTGCCGAAATGTGGCGGCGAGACCGCGATTTTCGCTCGTTACGGTTTCCGACGAACGACGTGACGGCGACGCCGGCACGAAACGCGCGTGCGGAGAATTAATAATGAAAAGCTCGTTGTCCTCTGGTAAACGGTCGTAGCAGATAAAACGCGGAGATGTGGAAGAGGGCCTGGGTCAGATGAGATTACTTGCGTATCGCTCCGCAGCGGCTTATCGTCGTCGCGATAACACTTGAACGCCCCCAGATCACTCGATAACCACGCTATCGACATCGGCCTGGTCCATCGGTCATCACTGTCGCTTAGCCTGATGATAGAAAAGACCAGGTCCTGTTCTCTACATGGCCGAGACAGCATCACTGATTATCCTCTCTCTCTCTCTCTCTCTCTCTCTCTCTCGCCTGACTCGAATAATCTAAAGGCGAAATCTAAAATTAACCGTTGGAAGTAATCGAAGACAGCTCGAAGCTCGAGTTTACTTGCGAGATAAAGTTCAATACGGTGGGAATAATTAACAAGCATGCGAGACTAGTTGTCGGGAATGAAGATCGAGTTAACGATGATGCGACAAAATATCATGCGACCGTATAAAACCGCCGAAGATAACGAAAGTCGGAAAGTTGATTATTTCAGTGGTAAGTAATCGCTGATAGGGAGAAAATAAAATGAGTCGTGGACGGACTCGGGTTCGTCGAATGACGGGCGCGTTGTTCGGAAATCAGGCCTGAGCGAAGACGGGGCCGGCCTGTATCGCGAATCCGGCGCGATTTTTCTCAATTAAAGATATCCAGCAATTCCGACTTTCGATCGAGGAACGCGCACGATTCGCTTTCTCCTGGCGATCGATAGGCGGCCAACGATTTGCAGGTATTTCTGCGCTCTCGAGCCGAGCACGGAAAGAGGAGAGACGGATGCAGGCGGAGAGAAGGACATAGTTTGGGAGAAACTAATTCGCCTGTGCCGTTGCGAAAACGTCGGGCACGAGAACGATCGATAACGTCCGGGAATGTAAGAAATCGATAAAAATCAACGGCGAAACGTCGATATATAATTTTTACTCACGTTTAAGAAACATCATTCAATATTACAATTAAAGCAATTATCAAAATATATTCAAATATCAGTTAATTATCATTCAACATACAAGAACATAACGAAGAATACGTTTTGAGAAAAAGACCAACGAGATCGCGGGAGACGCAACAAATTGCTGTTTATTTTAAGCTACCACACGAAGCGTGTGTAAGGTGGTATAAAAACGAGGAAAGAAAGAGAGAAAGAGAGCGGCATGTTGAGGGGCGGGTTAAGGGGCGAGTAAAGAGAGACGGTTTTCTCGGCCGGATCCACAGCAGGAAGATCCGGCGGCCGCGCACCGAAAACTGGTTCGTGCGGCATCAGATTGCGAAGATAGCCGAGTTTTATGCCGGGCCCGCGATATCGGACCGTCCCATCGGGCCGGATGACTTTCCTGCGGATTCTTTCTTTCCCATGGGTTTCCGATACGATGGGGGCACATAACACACGCGGGGGCCCCCGCCGGCGCGCGTGACTCAGGGCCGTATCGAGTCGCGCTCGTCCTGACGAAGCAGCCCCGATTCGTCGTTAACAATAATTGAGCCGAGGAACGGTAATCGCAGCGCGATCGATCGAAACCTTGATAGCTACGTAACAATGCGCGCGCATGCGTTTCCTTCCCGGACGTTGCGTACGAATTCGTGAAGTGGTAATGTGCGATGTGGTACGCGTGGTTTCGTCTGGTTTCCAAGTTGACACGCAATAAACAATCTTCCGTCGAAATGTAAACATTTTTCTGTGTCACTGACTTTCGACTAAAATCTCACTGTCAAATTGACACACAGATTGTATGTTATCGTGAGATTTTTTATGTATTAAATTTATGTTAATTTAGTTACTTGACATTCGGTAGCATTAGAAAGAAGATCCAGGCTATGTTTAGACAATCTATAACATGAGAAAAAATGTATTTTTCACGAATTAAAATGTAACAATTTATTTTATTCACATACGTATCAACAAATATGTTCCAACAACGTTTTATTTACAGTTACTCTACGTTTTTCTTACAAGTTACCCTAACTATTTTTTCACGTATCTCTTAACTATTCCTTGTGTTTCTAACATCGTATTTTAAATTGAAACAACATGTATAAATGCATTTATGTCAAATAATTAGCATTTTCAACGTTTTACGGAGTGACATGCGATGAATATGTTATTTTAACGTGAAATTTAAAATGGATTTTCTGAAACGTACGAAAAATGTTAACTTTTATAATTCGTCTTTAAGTCACACTAGATGTCATAATTATAAGTATAGCACTGCAAATCAGTCAAATTTCGCTGTAAAAATCTGTTAATAGTAGCTACTGTTTCCATCGGAGTAATTTAACTGTAGAAACAGTGAAAAAAAGATATTATTTATTATTATTTTTTTATTATCTTAATCCCACTCTTAAAGTATTATCAATGATTTTGCCTGATATATATTCTTGGTTATGTTTAATCGATTTAATGTATATCGTATTTGAGAAACACGCTTATCCTGATGGGAGACAAACTCGAAACCTTTGGCTCTTGAGTCTGCTACCATGCGAACTTCTCCAAATACGACATACGATTGAACGCATGTATGATATTTCTGCTACGGAACGCGTAACAGCGAGTGAATTTTCC
The DNA here is from genome assembly GCF_001313825.1 of Dinoponera quadriceps. Lineage (NCBI taxonomy): Eukaryota > Metazoa > Arthropoda > Insecta > Hymenoptera > Formicidae > Dinoponera > Dinoponera quadriceps. The sequence continues at coordinate 651,559 of NW_014554681.1, read as the reverse complement.
ACCGGGCAAAATCAATGAAGTATGAGATAAAAGAGTTAAGTGGAAGAGTTTCTACTAAAAATTCATGAATATTCCTCGATTGTCGATAAAATACTGTTTAAATTGAAATTGATTCAATTAGTGACATTTTCACTGATTCGACTTAAGAGAATACCACTGAATAGCTCCCACAATTAACGTGATTTCGCATGAAATTTACTTTGGATATCTGTTCGCGATCGTTCGTGAAAATTGCGGCTGACCGTGCCTTCCTCTCGACTCCCGCGGGACCGAGAAGAGAATGCAAAAGCACACCTTCTGCGTTCCGCCACGACGCGAGGCAAGGGCGGCGAAACCTCGTCGCGGTAGGAAGCGAGGACGAGGAGCGAAATTATCGCGGATGAGCGTAAACAAGCGGGCGAAATTAACCTTCCAATTTCTGCGGCTTGTTGCTAAATAATCGATCGCCAAAGTCCCCGGCCGCCTCGCTCTCTGCAACAGGTGCGACCCGTCGAGCCGCGGTTACACGTTGCGAGAGCCTCCCTTCGTCCCCCCTGCGTCTTGCATATATTACGTTACCTTGTGGGCACGTGACGTTTTGAATTTAAAGGCAGAGATGGTGTTATGCTATTTCTTCATTTTAGACAGCACCCTTTCCAATTTTGTAAATGTGTTATCGTTATACGTTATTATATTGTTAGAAAAAATATTATTAGAGATTGATTTATCTTCTTATTAATTTTTCTTGCTATAAGAAATTATACTCTGTCTCTGCAATTTTAATGGTAACTTTGTTTAGAGTATCTTATCGATAAAATATTTGTATCCGCTTGTATTATATTCTCATGAAAATTAATTTCACCAAATAGATGCGAAAAATCCTTCGAATTCGTTAAATAGAGTTGGAGTCGGAGTTATATTGTTTTGAAAACAATTTTCCACCGGTCGAATTACTCTTGACTTTTGCACACTGTTTTCTGTCTAGAGAGTTTTCCGATTTTTTTTCGAAGGAGGTGAAATTATCAACTTAATTTAGGAAGAAAATTTAATAGAAATCTGACAAAACAGAATCCCTGAGTGATCACACAATTGAAACGGGCGGCTTAGCATCGTCGCGAGGCATCGTGTAACGACGGCCGATCGGCGTCGGATAAGCCACGCCAACTATTTCGAGTTATAGCCCGGGCGAGAGAGTTACGAGTCGCTCGTGGGATTTATTAACCCTTTCGCCGCTAAAGACGCGTATGCGTGTCCAACCGGAATTGAAAGACTCGAAACACCCAGTATAATAACCGGTGTCACGTGTTCAGTGCACCGAAGTTGCGTAAAAGAAATTTAGTAACGGTGTGCGTAAATCGTTTTCATATCAATCCGACGACGCCAACTTTCCTATTCTTCATCTTTATTATTAATGTCGATATTCGGTTTATCCTTGGTCTGGTCTTTTAAGGTAAAATTATCTCGCTTCGAAATTGATCGAGAAATGTTAAAGCGAGTGTTATACGGTGTGCATTCCGAGACAAGCGCTTTCACGACCGCGAATCTCTCGATCGAAGTCGTGAGTCCTGACATTAAACAAGCGCCGTTCCGAAACACCGAAGATTCCGAGAACGGTTTCTGACTCTTTGGAGACATCGTTGACGGCAACGACGACGACGGAATCGATAACGATAACGAGAGCGGGTGCCCGCATGCCGACTTCCGATCGGCGGAATAAACAGCCGGGACATTTTAAAAATACACTCGCGATACAGTAAATGTTGCGGCGTCGTCGATGCTTATCGCCCGCCGAGCGATAATTAACGATCCTGGGTCAGCGTGTATATCAGCCACGGTGCTTTATCGCTCTAGACTTCGCCTTCGCGTTTCGAATAGAACACTCTGTACTTAATGGCCCGATCCCGAAGTAATAGCAGGAGAAGTCGATAGAAAGTCGGCGCCTGCTTTGGGGAACGCATTGCCTAATTAGTCCGGCATAAGATTGTATTTTCAATTTTTCACTCTTTTGATACTATCGAGTGCCCTTGGGAATTTATTATTTAGCTACCAAGATTGGGAAATTCAAGAAGCTCTCGAAGTTTCATAGTTATTTGGAATAATCCCCGATTTAAGATTCCAATAACTTTTGACTCCTTTTGAGATTTCCTAGACGTGTGTAAACTCTCATATTTCCTTTCAATTATACGATTAATATAATTCTATTATTTTACTTGCTCATACATATATTTTTTCTCGCACATATACGTACGATTTATATTTTACTTTTCATTACATTTTATATATTTAAAGTAATTACAAAACTACCGCTTTATTAATGATTCTACTAATAATGTTTGTACCTTTTATGTTACAGGTAAGTTCCAGAAAGCGAGTACGCGAGGAATTTAGATTTTAGCGATAAGGTCCTCTTCTCCTCTAAAAGAGTGAGTGCATTATTTTTTTTCTCGCGGAACGTCGACCGCGTCGTCGACGGCCAAACTTCACAATTTCGCCGCGGCGAGTGGACATCCGTTTTCGATCCGAGCACCGGAAAATAATTACTATTCATTATGCAAGTGGCATAGATAAAAGCGTTAAACAACGTCCGATGACGGCGGCTTTAACGATCCATCCGTGAACGCGTCGGAAAGAATTCAAATCGTCGCCTGAAAGGCGAACCTTTGACGAATCGCGATCGTTACATTTTGCGCTTTATTAAAAGTCAATCACGCTGAGTGAAAATATATACCTCGGGCTGCAGAATAGATCAGGTAATTGTATTAATTATATATTATTCTGTCGTAGTGAAATTGTTGCGAAATCGCATTATCTTTTCCCCGTCGCATAATCATTTTGAGGAGATAACTTGAATATTAATAATTACATCGAGCAACGAAAATATTAGTTACATAATGTATCCGCGGTTTGCGAAATTCCTAATTATTTTCCGCGTTTCCCGATATTTTTCTTTGCTCCTCGATCTTCCTTTTTCATATTTATTTAGCGTGCAACGCCTTGCGTATCGCTTGCATTTCGCTTTTATCTCCGTAATGTGTTCCGACGAGGCTTGCCCCAGAACAATAAACCGATTCTTCTCTCTCTCGTTCTCTCCCTCTACTTTTCTCTTTCCGTCTCTTACCCCTCCTCTCTCTCTCTCTCTCTCTGTCCTTCCTCCTCGGCTTCGTCTCTCTATCGGCGGCAAAGTCGGTATGCGGTGCGGCAGATTACGATTTGTCGTTAGCCTTGCGATAAACTTTATGTCGTCGATGGTGATATCTGTCGATTTGCAACGCATTAAAACATCCGTGCACGGCCGAGCCGATAGCTCGCGGCTTTTCCAGTTGCTCGCCGGCGATTTTCGCCGATAACACGCGTGTCATTGATAGACATTAATGCTCTCGCTTATTTTAGAGCACAGTAGATAACAGTCCCGTTGGTCACGTAGACAACAGATAATTTGAAAAAAAAAAAAGAAAAGGACACGTTCTCTTCTGTTTCGCGAACGGGATGTCGGCGACGACGATAGCGGATCTTATCGAACTCGGGTCGGGTTAATAATAACGAAAGGAATGACGGGGGATTTATGTTGCGGATAACGATAAAAGAATTCCAGGTGATGCAATTCGTTTAAGTAGATTTGGGAATATATTCGCGTTCAACTGTCATAAATATGCATATCGAATATTTACAGTATTAATTTATATTACATATATTTAATTAATATTTGTGTTATATAATTTCTTCGAATAATAATATTAATTTTATTTTTTTCCAAATATTGCGAAGATTTATGTAGGAGGGGGCATATGAAATATTATGAGATAACAGACGGCCGTATTTCTCCTCCGGTCTAATTTTCGAGTCGTAAGATAATTAATTATCTTCATAGTTAGTCATTCAGCCTCATTTAATTGCGATATTAAATGGTACGTTGCGTTAAAAAAAAAAGAAAAGAGGTTGAAATCGCGATTGGACACGGGGATTAAAAGAGTGTGTGCGCTTTCTCTCTCTCTCTCTTTCTCTCTCTACCAGCTCGTTATCGTGCGCACTTTATAGTATGCTCAATATCATAGATACCGCGTTCTCAAGCGCGGTATAGTTCGCTCGGTTAAGTGGCGGGTCCGTTGTGGCTCTATTGTGCGTCCGCTCGATTGTTTCTATTCAGACACCCGTTAACGGCGCGTATCCTGGCGCGCTCCTAATTGCACCCCGCTGCATAATCGCAACTCCGAAAAGCGCCGGGGATTTTTATCTGCCTCCCTTTCCCCTGCCCAATCCGCGAGACTCTGAAAGAAAGCCGTGTGGTCGCCGAAATTTCGCGCGTGAACGACGAGGGACGGACGATTCGCGCGGGTGTCACGAATCTCGCGAAAGCCAATCTTCACGCTAAACGTTGAATTTCGTCCGTTAATTGTCGGACTTGCTCCCGTAGAAACGGATCGAATTTTCCAACACATTCGCGACTATTTTTCTCCCCGTATTCTTTTATTCAATTTTCCCTTTTGATTGCATAACTTAAGAACCCTTTCCTTTCATTATTCCCATTTTTCTTTCGTTACGTTGCGGGAGAAAGTTTATTCTTAGCTCGGCACTAAAAATTCCCATAAATATACTTATGCGCGTTCACCGATAACTTCCTCTTTTCTTATCTCTTCAGAACCTTGAATTGTTTACGCGTACCCGCGAACTGGATAATCGTAAAGGCAAAGCCGCGATATTTCCGTGTAATGCGCGCCGGGATATTTTTGTCGTCGTTCCACCTATACACGCGTCACGGGCGAATTTCACGCCTCGACTTTCCCCGCGCTCGCTCTCTCACGATTCTGCCGGTGCATCGCGGAGCCGCATCGTTGCAGCGCCGCCGAGCCAGCCAGCCCTGCGCGCCGCGCTCGGCCCCGGCGATGCGCCTCGCTTCGGGCTGTGTGCGTTGCGATCCCGTATCTCTCGTTACACTTATGCAACCCGAGATTTATTGCCGATGATTATGCGCGGATGGAAGTACGCGCTGCAGGAGGAGGAAGAGGAGGAAGAGAGAGAGAGAGAGAGAGGGGGCGGGGAAGCGGGGAGGATGAGGTGGTCTCTCGCCCTCGGCTATCGAACGGCCGCTATCGATTGACGTGGCCGCGACGTCCTCGATGTATCCTCCTATCGATGCCAAACACGGTGCTCTACCTGCTCGTTGAAGAGAGGATAAGCACGAGCGGCCGCCATTTTTCCGCCCGTCGATTGTAGAACCGATTTCTCTCCTCGTTCCTCGATTCCGTGGAGACAGGAGACTGCCGAGAGAGAGAGAGAGAGGAGAGTGGGAAATTACAGACAAACACGTGTTTAACTTTTGGAAATCATTTGACACGTGGATTTGTCTCTTGTCTCATCGTAAAAGTAGCTTGACGATGTGACAATTTTTTTAATGTATATTCAGAACGCGATTAGAGGAATATTTATATAAAAACAGGAAAAGACTCGAGAAAAAAATATATATATTTAAGTACGACATGACTAATAAAATATCTTTAATGAGGAGAATCTTAAAAAGCGTCGTTTTCGGATCCGGCGTTTTTAATTCCATTCTGGCAAACCTACAACTTGAAGCTTAATTAGCAATAATTCAGAATCGGAAACTGGAAAGTCGCGACGATCGATCGGCCGACCGATCGATCAGCCGTCGCCGGTTGCCAAGAGCCGATCGATCCTCGTAGTTGTCGCTCGCTCGCGTCCTCTAATTGCTAATTAGCTACTCGCGACTGACGGTTTCGACGGGGTTAATAAGCGGCCCAAGGGGAAGCGGCAGAGGGGGGGGCTTCATTCCCGCTTCGCCCCGCGTCCCACCGCGATCGCCTCGCGCCGGCTAATTAATATACGGCCGCGTTAAAATTCCGCCGCTGATGAATACATTCTAATTTCTTCTACGCGTCTTAGACGCGCCGCGCCGGGTCGGCGTTGAATCTGCTGTAACGATCGGCCGATTTTCTCGTCCGATAACGCTGTATCGTTAACGAGGATCTTCCCCGCGCCCCGCACTATTTATCTCCTCCTCCTCGCTTCTTCATCCGCTTCTTCTTCGTCTTCCTCCTCCACCTCTTCCTTTCTATCGTTCCTCGTCGCTTCGCGCAGTATCGCGTCCGCCGTCGCTATCGTTTGTTATTATCGCCGTCCGGCGGCCGGGGCCGTTTTATTAATTGCGGATTATTGATGATCTGTCCGAACTGAGATCTGTATCTACTGTCGTCTTATCTCCCTCTTATCCCTCCGCCTCTTTCTCTGTCGTTCCCGTGACCTTCCGTCGTTAAATCTCCAAGGTTCTCTCGAAATCTAAACGGATCCTCTCGGCTCATCTTATCTGTCGAAGAAAGCTGTCGTGGACGGTCGTTATCGTCAGCGCTGACGCTGAGTATTTCATTAACAGATCCTGCGTTAATCCGATTAGTTAATCTACGATTTTTTTTTTAACTATATTTCTTGCAACATTTTTGACGTAATCGTACAGTCCGAGCGTTGGAGTTTAATAGAGGCGCACAGATAATAAAAAGAAGTATATAAATGTTTAAATATGTACTTACATATATATATATTTCGAATATCACTATAAATTTTATAAACTTTCCACCATTGTACATTTTGAAAACGAAACGGTCGATAACTCTGAAATTTGTCTATATAATATCTGTATGTATTAGTTTTTATTATTACGATAGTTTTTTAAATTTCCATCCGATGCACGAATGTGTCAAACTAGGAGTTTGGTGAATTATGAGGTTTCTATGCTTGCACACTTACAAGGTTATAATTAAATCCCGAACGAACGAAACGATACGGCAAAGATTATTGAAATTTCTGTTATTGTTAGTTCGATTCACTTTTATATCATTGTATTATTTTACATTGTATTCCCTCATTTATCTTGTATTTTTGGCCGAACGTTCGAGTCTCCTTAACTCGCGTCTTCGATGGGGCTGCATCAAACTGCATCGGAAAGCGCAACTTTGACGGTGCTATTAGACACAAGAGAGAGGATCGTTAAGAGAGGGCCGCGCGAATTCGCCGTAACGTCGCGCTATCGCGCTGTATTTACGTCGCGCGATCGCCCGCTAATAATATCGTTATGTAAATTCGTCGGGTTCTCGGGAGCGATTCGCGCCGATACGATACGACGCGATACGATGCGACGCGATACGCTTGCTCGCTCGCTCGCTCTCGTCGTCGGTATCGATCGCGTCGTCGCCGATCCGATGCCCGCGTGGTCTCTATATCGCGCTCGTAAATTCGAGAACGCGAGCGTTACAACTCGATCGTCGAGCAGGGAAAATATTACGCGCTATTGACAAGCTTTCCTTTATCGTTTTAATGAGAGGGAAGCAAGAAAATCTATTCGAAATTAAACGAGATCATAGGAAGGAACGGAAAATATCATACAGGAGGTTTAAGTTGTACACTTAATTACACAGATTGAGATATTTCAGGGAAATAAAATCAGAAGTTGAAATAAAGTTAGAACGAAAGTCGAGTTGATATCGAAGTAAATGAACATTAAACTTTTGCGACGTACACTTCTTTATAACGTACAGCGCGTTACAAAATAACGTGGCGGCATTCAGGGACTCAAGATGCATCGGGGATTTAAGATAAGAGGCGGGAAAAATCGCTCTTTCTGGGATGCAGGATTTCTGCAAAATTCCACGTCTGCTTTGTGCGCCCGCGCTTTTCACGCGTGTACGCGTGCGTGTGCGTGAGTGGTGCGTTTGTGTGCGTTGAATAATGTAGCCAGCCTCTATCAGCATAACCTCGTCGAAAGCAGACTGGACCATGCTCGCAGATACTTGGCTCATTCGCGATAGATCGGCGAAAGATTAGGGATATCCTCCTCGTCCCCGTTCGAGTTTATCGGATCGCCGCCGTTCGCTCGCCGCAGATTCTCTCGTCTGCTCGATTCGTCCATCCGAGTGTAGGTGTAGTCGTCTATTTTCTGGCGACTGAGTATAATCGCCAAACTCGATCCGAGCTACGTCCTTTATACCGACGGAATTCCGCGCGCACACAGTCTCTTCGTATTTTCTAATTATGACAAGCCAAGTCAGTTATATTACGATTGTTTTATTGCATCTATTATCGATATCGCATGATTATAATATTTAACGTTTAATATTTATTTATTTATCAACTGGACAGACCCTTTAGTGTAAAAGAAATTATAATAATCTCAGATGACAAACAAAAACTGCAGCAATTTTAGTATCAGCATTTTTAAAGGAAAGAAGAAAATAACAAGGAGAAAACAGGCAGTACGTGACTATAATTAAACGTACACTAGAGATAAAGTTGGCATTAAAGTTGGAATAAATAAAACGTATCTACATCATCTAAGGAGATCAATTAATTTGTTTCTAATTAAATTCGCGGACGAATTAAACATCTATATTATGAAATGCATTAGCTGTCAAACACAAGCAATTAACGGGTCTGATATTAGATACATGCGATATATCGGATAAACGTATATCTATTTTGTATTTTACATTAAACATTCGAAAATTATGATATTCAATATTTCTTATAAATACACATTTAAAATGGTCACCTGACTCGATTTAATCGCATTAATTTAATATCGCGATACGTAATAATTACGTCCTGATAAAAGCACTTGTTTTAATCGAGCGAAACGCGCCATCGATATCGCCGACGTACACGGGAATGTTTCCAAATAGACATCATAACGGATTATGCCCACCACACGCACGCACACACGGCCCCGCGCGGCGAATTTTAATTTCATTCGGGCGATGCGAGCGCAAATAATACGGATCGCCCGTGCGCTCCGGACGGCGCTTGAAATTTCCACTCTATCTGATAGCCCTGCCTCCTGGTCTGATAATAAAATCTAGATAGAGCTGACACAAAGCCGAGGGACCGTTGTTGCTGCTCCGCGGAGTCCTCTCGATCGACAGGCAGAGCGGCGCTCTGAAAACGCGCGCGCGCGCGCGCGACCCGATCTTTCCTGCTCGCTCATGTAAGTCGCCGGTAGACGGACGTGGTCGGCCCACTCGCCGCGACGCCATTGTAGCGAGATAAAACAGTGATAGGGAGATCAATGAAGGCGATAGGTGAAGTTATTACCGGATAGAGGGAGAGAGAAAGAGAGAGAGCGGAGAAGAGAGAGTGAAAGAGAGCGAGCGAGAGAAGCGGGCGCGATTCCAAGAGAGAGAGAGAGAGAGAAAGAGCTCTCGAGAGCTCGCCGAGAGGAGAAGAGGAGGGGGGACGGTTAAGGGGGAAGCTTGGTGTGGCGGTGAGGGAGGAGGGAGGAAGCGATGCCAGAAGCGGAGAGAAACGGCGAGCGAGCGAGCGAGCGAGCGAAGCCCGATAAAGCAGAAACAGTTATCAAGAAATGGAAATGACTGATAAAGCGGCGCGCCGCTCGTTTTTAATGTTACATTAAGCCCGCCCTCGATTGTACCGGGTGTCTCGGGAGAGACACGACCGGCTCGATCGCGCGGGTATGCTTCTCGTCGGAAGCATCTCCTTCGCCGATTTTTCCCCGATACTTTTCATCCGCGATCTCACGCCTCGATGGGACAGTCGCGCTATACCGGGTGTGTCTCTCGTGAGGAGATTAATTATCGTCCACCGCCGACGAGCGAGTTTCCGCGCCTCTCATTCGTCCGACGCACGCTCGCGCGAATTTTCCCCTCTCCTTCGGTGATTTTTCGAGCGGGAAGTATTGCGCGTTATGCCGCGCTTTCGCGTCGCACATTTCACGGCCGTCTCGTACATTCGGCGAAGGGTTAATTCAATAGAGGAGGAGAGACGGAATTTATATCGGCTCCATGGGAGAGGACCGGGCGGGAGGGATGGAGAGCCGGATACGAAAGGGTTGAAGGTTTTTAGCTTCGACAGCGTAGCGGCGATATCGGCGGCGCGATCGAAACGTCACCGCGCGCGCGAGCGCACTGTTTCTGGTTAAGCGCATTCGCGCGCTTATCGCGAGCGCATCGCCAGACATTATGCTAATCGCTTATCGATCGTCAATATTTATGCCTCCTCCCGCCGGTGAGAAGAGCGGTCGGGGGGGGGGAAGGTGGGCAGGGAGGAGCGACGACGAGGTTCGAAATCTCTGGCGAGACGACGGCGACGACGACGAGAGGAGCCGAGTGTATATATCGATCGAGTCCGGAAAGTCGAACTCGCCTCGGCAATCAGATCTTATCGGAGACGCGACGTCGATTGGCCGCGGATCGCTGCCCGATATATACGGGCGGGATTAATAATCGCCGCCGCCCACGGTTTTGTTCTTTGCCGAAATTAATAATTCTCCCGGAAACCTTAACGAGCGGCGAATCTTTCCTCAATAAATCAACGGGCGAGTCATCAGGTATCCATAAATTAACGGGAAACGAGAAAAAAGGAATGACGAATATTGATTGTGCGATCCCGCGTGATCGTCGGAATGTATCAGCTCGGCTATTATAATTGGACGATGGACTTGTACACGGTGTTTCAAAGTTGCCTCTTTATTGATCCGGAATTTTTCCCTGTTGGTTTCTATTTTTATTCAATATGTCTATTATATATTTTTAATTTTATACATACGTCTATAATTATAGTGATATTTATTATATATATATATTAACCTGTTTATTTAAATAAATAATATTTATTAGAAATTGATCATTGATATCACTCGTATTACGATCGGCAGTTATCATTACACAACAACAGATACATTAAATAAAGCGACCGATTGCTCAAACTGGCTTATGATGTAATCTTCCAGGAATATCGGGGAAAAACGTGTTTTGAAAAGATTAACGTGCATCCGATCGTTCCGCGGACAACCTATATTTGTCGTTTTCGGACTCCATCCACGCGCGGCGGAGCGTTTATCGACAGCATTGACAAATATTGTGATAAGTTACGCACGACTGTTTACACAACAAGTCGATCCATCGCGAGATCCTCCTGGCGCATTTTTTAATCGGTCACAATTCGCACCACGGGCAACTTGCTCAACATACAACCTCATCCCCCTCTCTCCCTCTCTCTCTTTCACTCACTCTCCACCGGCTCCTCTCTCGCACGCGTGCGCGCGTGTAGCGCAGATTACGCCGCGAGATAAAATTATTTCCGAATCGACCTTCGTACGCCGACATGCGTCACGCACGTAACGCCGAAACCATAATCTCGTGGTTGCAACAGCGCGCACGAGTTCGCCGAAAGCAGAGCTCGCAGCCGCGATCGTCCGCCGCTGAGATGATGCATCATTACCTCCCACAAACCGCTCGGCCTTCGCCGTTATCGGAAAGTCGTGAGAAAGACTGCGTAGAAAACGAATACGGGAGAACAAATTCAATCATAGATATAGACCAGTGAAAAGAAAAGGAAAATTTCGATTAAATGAACATTCTTTGCAAATTTCTCGTCGATTTAAATATCTTCGAAATGCTCGCCCTCGTTACACGGTAAAGGAATGTTCTGTTAAATTTCACACATTTCACACGTCCCGAGTGGTCCACGGAAAATGTTTCCGTTAATTTAACACAAGATGAATATGTTGAAAAGTAACACATATATTACGTCAAAAATTAACACAGAATTGATGCGTCAATCGACACTGTAGTATACTAAAAGTCTCCTTTAGTTGAGTCAAGTCAAACTCTCGTTCAGATGTGTGCAAGACAGATTTCTTGCTTCTCGGAATTGAAACGTTTCTTTTTATTCGCGTCGCGTTAGATAAACTGCCGAAATCGACGATTTCTCGCAAGGACGGCCGATCGCGATCGCGGTTCGAATTTAATTTCCACGCGACCGCACGCGGCGCGATCGGCCGTCCGATTTCTGCCCGCCCTTCGGGAGGCTGGTAAGCGCCTTCAACGGCAGGATGACGGCTTCGAGGAACGTCAGGCGAGGCGCGTCGGATGACCCGCGGTGCGCGCGGTGCAAGGTGGTGCATCGGGGCGCGCGCGAACGTTCTTCTGGCGTCGCGACGGCTCTCGGACGGAGTCTGCTATCTTGTGACATTGAGTCGTCGGCGGTATCTGTGCCACCGAGTCCTCGGCAACCTGCTGCGACCGAGATACGTCTCTGTCCAACCCTATTCTCCCCCTCGACGTCTCCTTGGTCGTTCCTCTCTCTCTCTCTCTCTCTCTCTCCCTCCCTCCCTCCCCGTCTTTCTGTCGACCAGCACAACTTTGCGCCGTTTTGACGGCCGGAAGATAACTAACGTACTCGTCCTTCCCTATCTCTCACTCTCCCCCGCTCCCCCTCCCCGCATTTTCCCGTGACACGTACCAAAATGCAATTGCAGGGTGCAAGGCGACAGTGCTGTACGCATTATGCGACGCGAAACACGCTCCGGGGGGAGGTTTAAATTAGGTGGCTGTTTTTTTTTTTTTTTCGTCACGGGATGAAACAGCGAATAGAATTTTCGAGGACCTCAGCCTTCTTGATCCTCTTGATATTGAATCAATCAGTTCACGTTAATAGTTCCGCCCGGTGGGTTTATTACATCGTCTTTTAGCGTGGCGTTTTTAAATGTTGATATTAAACGTCTCGATGAGTTTCTAATTGGAGTTCTACCGGCGCAGAGAGCGTTTGAAATGTTGAACGAGGAACAAGCCGATGCTATCTATTTTTATTCCTCAAGTTCAACGTACGACGAGCCACGCGTCTTCGGTCGGGAGCTCGAGAGAATGCCGCTCCGTCGCTCGTAACTCGACGACGACGTCGGTGCGTCTCGCTACACTTGCGCCGTGAAAAATCCCGTCCAAGTTCATCGTGGATGATCCCCCGCGCGGAGGTCGCGATCTCTCACGTGTCACGCTGCACTCCGCGCGCCGTCGAGGCGCGAACAAGCAACGTTTACCGAAAATAACATGTTTCACGGCACCTTGAACAAGCAGCGGCACACATCCACAGTTCTCGGCTCCGCGATCGTCATCTAGCGCGAAAGTGCGCGCCCACCGAAGGATCCGGCAGATCCGACCTCGCGGCTGACCGATACGATTGTGTCCGACCGGGATGGCGTTTCTCGCGCTTCTCCGACGTAAAATTCGCGTGCGACGCGAGAATCCGTCCGGAACTTTGGCAGACTGGAGAACGCAGAATGGCCGTCGGGACGGAGAGAGAAAAAGTGAGAGAGAGAGAGAGAGACGCGCCGTGGCAGCGAGCGGTTCGGCGACGACCATGAATTATTCATGGCCGGCGTTTCCTCGTACAGCTCGAACGCTCTTCTCAGAACGTGGCAGGACACAGGAAAGTGTCGATAACGATCTCCTCGTCTCCACCTCCTCCTCCTTCACCTCCTCCTATACCTCCTCCTACACCTCCTCCTCTTCTTCCGCCCTCAACCCCCGCTCTTTGCCAACCCCTCCTTCCCCCCCCTCTCTCTCTCTCTTTCTTGCACATTCCTTCCCGCAATCTGCCTCTCTCTATCTCAATATCTCGTTTCCTCTCTCGCGCTCTATCGTCATCTCGTCGCGCTCTCGCACTCTCATTCCGCGTGACTCACACTATCTCGCGCCGCCGTTTGGACGTCATGGCTCGTCATGATGCGTCAGTGCGCCAGATAAAGTCACCTCGCGCCCGCTCTCTCGTATCCTCGTCATCCTCATTGTGTCACTAGCCCGCGCCAGTGACACCAGCGCCGTGTCCCACTTCCGCCGCCCTCCCTCCGCGCTACTACACCCGCCGCGCGCGCCTCCTCCCCCTCCCCCTCGTTTCTCTTTCTCTCCTGCTCGCGCTCCGCCGCCCCTGCTCTTCTGCCGCGCTCTCGAAAATCGAAAGCATCCACCGTCATCCGCCCTCGCCGGAAATTCGCGCCGGGAACCAGGTCGGACCGGTTTCGGGCCAATTTCGGGGCGATTAGAACTGCCAGGCGCGCGGAGCCACCGTCGGTGGTGAGTTGGCCGGTTTTGGGAACGATTACAGTTGGGGACGTTTATAGATCAATAGGAGATAGCCGGCGGGGATAGGTCGTCGATGTTAGCAGATAGCAACGATCGCTCGAGTGGCTTCTCTTGAAGAAAGAAGGAAAATGTGCGGCTGCACCAGGTGGTACCGATCGGGGACCGTCTTTGAGGTGATGGAAAGCCGAGGTAGATTTGTAGGGCGCAGCTGTGATCGACCGAAAATTCACATCCGGTTCGAGCGAAAATTTATGGCGGCTCAAATGAGATTTTCATTTTCGGGACATCACACGTGTCCTTGGAGAAGATCAGCGCGAAGTATAGTAAAATTGGCCGATTTGAGTTTAGTCCTGAAAAGAATATTGGAGTTGTACATTACGGAATTTCCAATTTCTCGCTTACTAGATTAAAATTCGCAGTTTTCGGTATGTTGACACGTGACGTTCCCACTAAAGCATGTTATAGTTTGTGTAACTTCGTTCGATTTTTGCGGCATAGGTAAAAGATGATCAATTATCTGATGTATCTATCATGGTGTGAGTGTGAAAATCACATCCCGCCCGTTCTGGGATTAAAAACGACTGGGATACGGGAAGGTAGATCCACAATAGTCGATAGCTGGACACCGGTTGCGCGCGCGACACTAGGATGGAAATTAGCGCGAGTCCGGGCCCGGTGTGTGTGTGTGCAAGTTCCAAGGATCAGATCCATGGTAATTTCGGTCGTCGATCTCAGTGCTCTCACCTCGGACGGCGATCGTGTCCTCTCTTATTTTGCGTAACAAGCGTGTGAACGAGCGAGATCGCGCGAGATGCCGCGTGGATTATTGTACGCGCGCCCGGTAAGCAAACACACGTAGCCGAGCCGAGCTCCCGATAAACGCGCACCGGAAACCCCCGGAAATCGTCCCTCTGCACGCCGTTCCGAAGATTAACCGGCCGTTATCGTTGCGTTATCGCCGACTTCCCTAATCAGGCGATATATCGATAACAGATTTATCTCGCTCCGGACTTATCTCTCACGTTCTCCATTTCCGTTTCTCTTCCGCTACGCGCCGCGTCCTCCCTCTCTTCCTCGCGATAATTTTATCCTCCCATCTCTCTGCTCCCGCGCGCCACCCCTTTCCACTAACCCACCTATCTACTCCCCCCCCCCCCCC